>NC_056727.1:952025884-952103384 GCF_019279795.1 Protopterus annectens
AAGCGTATGTTTTCTTCAGCGACTTTCTCACTGTGATCACTGAACTACTTTTCCCATTTCATGAGGCTACAAAGGGATCTCCTGAAAAAGCTAGGAGGTACTCTACAAGGTTCATTAGCTGAGGGGAGGTGAATGAGAAGGTCTCCTCCCAGCTGTCCACCTTAAATTCCGTTGTTAACTTCTCCATGAGGCTCATTTCATATGCAGCAGATGGAGCGAGCAGGCAGTGGGTTCTGGAGTTTCCCCTTAGGAAACGCTCCTGGATGTGCTTGTGCAATTTTACAGAGCCCTTTAAGTCTACCTTTGCTAACGCCCCTTTTGATGGTTCCTCACTCTTTGGACCCAAAGTAAAAGACACTCTAACCTGGTGCAAGCAGGAAGGTAAAACTCTCTCTGCCATTGGAGTAAGTTTTTCTATACCTTCAAGACCTTATCCTAAAGGTCAGAAGAACAGAAAGATGTGGTTCAAAATATCCCAGAGATTTTTCCAAGATGCATGGGGTGATATTTTCCCCAAGGGTAGAGGGGGAGGCAATAATGGTAGACACTGCCCCACAGGCAGAGTGGGCCTGCAAAACCAGGGTGACCCTGATTCCTTTTGCAGATGCCCTTATCAGTGCTCCTGAAAGGAGGCCTGACTGCTCTACTCTGGAGGCAGTCAGGGGACGTTTCTCAATGTACCCAGAAACCTGGCAAAATATCACAAATGACAAATGGGTACTAAATATTATATCCAGAGGATACTCCATCCCTTTTTCCAAACCTGTTGCACAGACCAAAACACTCCCAGATGTTCCACCCTATCTAAGGGAACAAGCAGCTACAGAGATTCAAAAGTTGCTTCACAAAAGAGTCATCCAAGAAGTCCCCATAGACCAAATAGGATTCTGAACTTCCTCAAGATTCTTTTTATTGCCAAAAAGAACAGGGGACTTGGAGGCCCATATTAGACCTAAGCAAGTTAAATTAACCTGTCAAGAAGTCAAAGTTCCGAATGGTGACTCTGCAGTCTATACTTCCCTTTTTAAGGAAAGACAGTTGGATGTGCTCGATAGACCTTCAAGATGCTTACTACCACATAAAAATGGACAGGACATCAAGAAGGTACTTATGCTTCCGGCTGGGAGCCAGCCATTACCAGTTCAGAGCTCTGCCCTTTGGTCTCTGTACAGCCCCCAGAGTATTCACCAAATTTGTGGCAGTAGTCACGGCTCACTTGAAATGTCTAGGATTCCGTGTGTTTCCCTATCTAAATGACTGGCTCCTATCTGCCACCACCAATCATCTACTTCTACAAACCAGGGACCTAACTTTGGACATGTGCAATAAACTGGGCATTATAGTAAATTTTCAAAAATCTGCCTTGTTTCCTTGTCAACAAATTACATTCATAGGCACAGTCTAGACTGTTTATCTATGGTAGCACGTCCTACAACAGAAAGAGTTATAGCACTCAGACAGCAGATACTTCACCTCCTTCCCAAGAACAAAGTGAAAACAAAGATAATTCTACGCTTATTAGGAACAATGGCCACCACGATTACACTGGTCCCTCTTGCCAGAATGCACATGAGGATTCTTCAATGGCTGTTATTCTCCCAATGGTCACTTCAAGAGCTTCCAGTGTCTCATCTGATCAGAATAACAGAATCTTGCAAGAACGACTTGAGATGGTGGATACACCCTACTCATGTGGCAATGGGCAGACCATTTGTTCCACTTCAACCAATAGCTGCAGTGACCACGGACACTTCCCAGAAAGGGTGGGGGGGCATTATCTGGGAAGAACAGTCCAATGTACATGGCAAGAACACGAGGCTCCCTTGCACATAAATGTTCTAGAGATGAGAGCAGTGCTTCTTGCGTTGCAAGCACTTCAAGACTCTCTCCCTCTAGGGACTATTGCGATCCAGTCAGACAATGTCTGTGGCTTGGTACATAAATCCCCCCTCTGGGGGAGACCCCGAGAGATGCTCTTGCTCACGATTGGCCCTAGGGACTTCTATATGCCTTTCCACCGTTTCCTCTCATACCCAGAGTAATTCAGAAAGCACAATGCTCGGGAAGCACGATAATCCTCATTGCTCCTTACTGGCCTCGCCAAGTTTGGTTCCCCTTCCTTTGGCCTCATCTTCAGGAAAAGCCTTGAATTCTAGACTCAGTGCCAGATCTGCCAGATCTGCTGACTCCTATGTCAGGGGAGCTTCATCCTTCTCTCCACACCCTAAAACTGACAGCTTGGCTGCTCCACTTCCCAGTTTAGTCAGGCTTCACAATTTCACTCCTGTGGTTAGACACATCCTAATGTCCTCCCATAAAGCTTCCACTAGAAAGCTGTATTCCAGTAAACGGAAGTGGTTTCCCTTTGGGCTCAAGATAGCAACATCGATCCTTTCTCTGCACCTCTTCATTCTATTTTGGAATTTTTGGCGGAACTGTTTCAACAAGGTTCAGCTGCAACAACCATCAATGTTCAACTTGCTGCAATTTCAAATTTTCACATTGGTGATTCTACTTCCAACTTAATGTCACATAGGTTGTATAGAGCCTTCTTAAAAGGTGCTTCCTTATTAAAATCCTCCCTTTAAGGAACCTCTTTCTCCTTGGAATCTAAATTTTGTTTCGTCTCATCTCACGTTACCTCCCTTCGAGCCCTCTTCATTTTCAGACTTCAAGTTCCTTTCATGGAAGACCTTGTTATTAGTGGCTATAACTTCTGCTAGAAGGGTGTCAGAATTGCAAGCTCTTTCTATTAAACCACCATATTTGATTTTTCATAAGGATATAGGGTATCCTTCCATACAAACCCATCCTTTCTACCTAAAGTCTCTTCTCCAAACAACATAAACCAATCCGTAGAACTTCCAGTGTTCTTTCCTGATCGTAGCAACAGGGTTGAGTACAAATTACATCAACTGGACTTGCATAGACAACTCAGATTCTATTTGCATAGAACCAAAGACTTCAGAAAGTCTGACCAATTATTTATATCCTTCTCTGATGCAAAAAAAGGATCCTCAGTTTCAAAAACTACTCTTTCTAATTGGCTTTCAAATTGTATTACATTCATCTATAACTCAAATCACAAAGATTTACCTTTTAAAGTGAAGTCTCATTCCACTAGAGCAATGGCTACTCCATCTGCTTTTCAAGCCAGAATTCCCATAGATAATATTTGTGCAGCAGCTACTTGGTCTACTCAACATACTTTTATCCCTCGTTACAAAGTGGATTTGGCGTCCAGGGGCAGGGCATCCTTTGGTTCCATGGTGCTTAGAGTACTCCCATGAGCCACCCAAAATAAACAAGTTCAGAACATGACAGGCTGTCCCAGGTACTCACAAGTGTGGTTCATGTAATTGGCGCCACAAGTTTAAACCTGGAGCCACGTTTACTATAAATAACATGGAATATAACATCAAGAGGAGATGTAATTGTTTTTCGAAGGCAGTGGTCAATATTGCTTTGTGACCATTGTTCTGTTTTGTATATAGGAAAAACAGAGACCGTTTACCAGTAGGATTTATGAGCATGACTATGCCATCAAGAAGGCCAACTTAAATAATACTCTAGCTAGGCACGTTCATGAGAATACAGACCACAATTTTAAGTTCATGACCATAGACCATGTTGACATTAGTGATAAAAAGCCCTGGGGAGCACAGTTAGAACTAAAGGAACTTAGATGGCAGATTTTGTCTTAAAGCTTACGGCCCTGGAAAGAGAGAAAAAATTGCATGAAGCAAAGTAACATGCTTTTTGATTGATCCTCAGAGTAAGTTGCTAATAACACCTTCACAAACATTAAGTTTCAAAGTGTAAACACTGGAATTTGTGTGTCAAAACAACATTCTTATTTGACAAGGTTTTGGTTTCAATATGTTTTTAAATATTGTATTTCAACACACATTCAACAATTTGAATTGTGAGACTGAAGGGTTAATTTTTACGTCAGGTTTGTGCTAGTTGTTTACCTGTGCCCAATTAGATGCATCTGTGTATTATTTAAATGGTTGCCTTGTCCTACAGCTTTGTCTGAAGAAGTTTACACTGTTTTAAATGAAAGCGCTTAAATCTTTTATATTTTTTCTACATTAAAAACCTTTGTTTTACATTATCGTGCTGTGGATTTTGTGCTTGTTGGAACCTGATCTGCCAGACTTTTCACATTTTGAGATTATTTCTTTAGTTGATTTTGGGAGTGAACCCTTTATCTCCGAGTAAATACCTGGTTATTTATTTATTTAATTTTACATTTGTTTACTGGGAAAGTCCGACTGGGTATGAGCACATTTTCAGCGGAGGCCTGGGGAGAAAAGCTCCACAGTACAATTTAAACAGATTTACAAATCAACATTGGCTACAAAGACTAAGACAATCCCACGGGATTTGTGGATACAGTAGAAGAAGAAAATAAGGAAATATAAAGCAAGCAATAAAGCTGAACATACATTATATAGAGGAGGATTCCTAAGATGTACGTTACATAATGCATGAAAAATATATTACAGAATAAGTAATAAGTTGTAAAAGCTATATATACTTTTTGGCAATAGACTCGGGAAGTAAGTTTCAGTCATAATTTCTGGGATAGATAAAGGTAAATGTAAGAATAGAGAGAAGGAACATTAGAAGGTTGAGGAATTATGGAAAGGTTAGGCTAGAATGTAGGTAATCCGGGGAGGGAAGTAGGATAGATTAAGAAAATGTCTGTTAAGACTGGGGAAGAGGGAAGTGAAAAGAGTATAAGATGGAGTGGAGCATGGGCAGATGCTTTAATTAGCTTGCACATACAGACTGTACTCAGGGGACCAACCAGGGATAGTATTCATAGACAAAGACCAGTACTGTTAGACTATATATATATATATATATATATATATATATATATATATATATATATATATATAGCAGCAAAGTACTGCTGTGACATGCCAGAAGGGGATTACAGTACCACCATTATTGTAGGGATGACATGTTTGCGATGGAAGGTGTGGGTCTTGGACTAGGCAGAAGGTTTGGGTGAAAAAGTACTTTTTCTATTGTATTTTGTCAGTTTTTTGTCAAAACTTGTAGGTGATATGATCTAGCATGCCTGTGTCCTTTCTTTACCCCTTTACCATAGCCATTGCATATGAAATTTACCCTTTTTGGTTAATGATCTAAGACCATCAATACCTACTTATTCTTCATACAGTTAATTTTTTTTCAGAGGACCTGCCCTTGTAAAACAAAACAATCTGAGTTTTGGACTCTGATCTGTTGGACTGCAAAGTAAGTTGATGTGTACATGAAGAGGTGAGGGTTTGCATTTTAAACATGGCAGTATCAGTCTCTGCTTAATAGCCAATGTGCATAGCCCAAATTTTAAGATTTCCTTTTGCATTTCCAGATTAATTTCCAATAATTGTATATGTAAATTCTGGCAAGTTAAGACAACTTTTTTATCTCGTAAATTAAAAATAAAAATTTTTTGTGAAATCCTTTGGCCTCTTGGTGGTTGCCTCACTTTATATGCACTCAAGTACGAGAGAAACTCATGTACATACAAATGTTACACAGTCACAATGTCAGCAGAAATCCTGTGGTCTGAGTTTTGTTTATAGACTTCATATGTTTGTACTGTTCACTCTGAGATATCCGTACACTTCCATAGTATATAAACATCTGGTGCTCTGTTAAGGTAGCCATTAAAAGATCTTAATTATTCATTAAGAGGGGCTTATGCCTTTATTTATACTAATTCAAAGTCTTAAACTGGGAGTTCACAAGGTTTTGCCATTCGTTAATTCCTTGGTTTACTTCAACATTTTGCTTCCATCATCTGTTTTTAAAACAGCTTGGCTTCTTCCTGCAGAATATGGCTTTTAGTCAACTACAGGAAAAAATGTATGTTACAATTGAATAATCTGTTCTCTCTGCTCATGATGTTCATTATGTGATCAGTAGCCAGAGTTTCAGTGCAAAACAGCATACTCAATTTCTGCAATATGTCATGTAGTGCTCCTTTGTTTTAGACTGCATCCACTGATGTGTATTTTGTTTCAGCATAGCTTACACCCCAAGCAGATACAGATATGGTATAGACAATCACGTCCATTCATCAGTAGCCTTTTCAGGTAAAGAACAGCTAACTGGAGCCACTAGATGTCCTTAGGTTCTGGTGGGCAGCATATGAGGAAAGAATTAAAGTTAGATGTTGATCTTTTCTTTTTCCTATGTGATTGACAGCTGGAAGATTTCTATTTCTCTTTCCTTTTAATTGGGAAAGACCAAGATCTGTTTTTATATTTCTGCCTTAATGTAGTTGTTCTGTTTCCATCATATCACTAAAAGGGTGTGGTACCCATTTTATATTATGATTATGGTTTACTTCCATAATCAGCTGAACGCTTCACAAATTAGTGTTATAATTGCAGTTCCTTGCTTTTTGTAACACCAGTGAACTCGTGCAGCATTTTTCTAATATATGTGGAGTACAGTGGACTGTGGTATTTATTTCACCTTCTGTGTTGTGCAGTATTGCATTATGCTATTGATGAGGTTTTTGCCTACTTTTAATATTGTTTAAGGTATCTTGTAGTTTGTGAAAATATTTTGTTTCTTCAGTGATTTGAATGTTTTTTTCACTTTTTTCACACATTACTTTTATAGTACACTTTCAGTAAAACAGAGCAAACAGAGAATTATCATATAATCCATGGAGTATGGTTTGTTAAGTACCTTTCTGATATTAGGAAAGTGTTTATCAAGCTTTTGTTAAGCACTTGTATCTAAAGCAATACAGCACAACTTAAACAGAAAAACAGTGAAGTTACATTAGTAAGTGCTTTTATGCACAATAAAAGCTCAAAGCATATATACAAATCATAAAGAAAAATAGAGTAAATCTAAGTATGCAAACATGCACATTAAACATACTTCATCACTTCAAATAACACATTATAGGTTTATAGTTTCATACTAGGCTGTCTGCCCTAGGGCATTTATAAGCCTAGCCAGAATTTGTTTGGCTTTCGCCACCCATTTTAAATTTATTTTGCTATGCCCTTTTTCGAGGTTAGTATACTGTGCCTCTGTCTAACAGTGACACAGAACTGATACCCGGGGTAAACCTACGATCTCCCATCCACTCATCAAGATTCCTCTTGAAGAGAGTCAATGAGGGACTCTGCCTAACCTGGACTGGGATTTTATTCCAGAGTGAAGGGAGCCTCTGGGTTATGAATCTGTCCCTCCAGCATGTTCTATTTATTTCAGTGCCGAGGTTCAAGTCTCTCGAGCGCGTAGCTCGATGGGATTTGGATTTTCTGAGGTGCAGCATGTTCATTAATTCCGGGTTGGACATGGCTTTATACGTCAGGCACAGATCGCCTCTGAACAGGCGGTATGCCACTGAGTAGAGCTGGAGTTTCTTTAACCGGGCAGCATATGGCATCTGTTTGAGCCCTTTGATCCTCTTGGTGAGGTACTTTTGGGGTCTTTCCAGTTGCTGCAGGTGTCTGGTAAGGTACATCCCAAAAGGGGCATTGTACTCAATTATGGGCCTGATGAGGGATGAGTAAAGAGGCACGATGACCTCCCCTGAGCTAGATGTGAATCCCTTCATGATTAGGTGGGCTATATAAAATGTTTTTCTAACCACTTTGGCCACGTGGTTGTCAGATGAGAGATTGCTGTCAACTTGGGTCCCCAGGTCTCTAATTACTTTTTCTGTACTTAATGGATTACCACCTATGTGGTAATTTGTGGGCACTTTGTTTTGCCAAAGGAGATGACTATACACTTTTTGGCATTTAGCTTGAGGCCATGGCTCTGGCACCAGTTGTCTGTTTCTATGAGGCCCTTTTGGAGGATGCTTGTGCCGGCTGGAGAGTCGATTATGGCGCCCAGTTTGCAGTCATCTGCGAACTTGGTCAGCCACAGTCCTTCTGTGTTTGCCTGTACCTCCGAGAAATATATACCGAACAAGAGAGGTCCCAGGACTGAGCCTTGTGGGACACCACTTGTAACTGGTTTGGAGTCTGACATGGCTCCAGCAATTCTAACCATGTGGGTTCTGTCCTTGAGCCAGTTTGCAATCCATCTTAGGTTCATAGGTTCATACTAGGCTATCTGCCCAAGGGCATTTATAAGCCTAGCCCAGAGTTTTTGTGGCTTTCGCCACCCCTTTAGTTTGAAGAAAACTATGCCTATTATTTTGCTGTGCCTCTGTCAAGCAGTGACACTAAGGTAATCCCTGGGGTATATCTGCGATCTCCCATCCATTGGTCAAGATTTCTCTTGAACACGGCCAGCGAGGTGCTCTGCCTCACATGTACCAGGATTTTGTTCCATAGCATAGGGAGTCTCTGGGTGATGAATCTGTCCCTCCAGCATGTCCTATTAATAACCGTGTCAAGGTTTAAGTCTCCCGCCCTTGTAGTTCTGAGGGATCTAGATTTTTTGAGGTGAAGCATGTTCATCAAATCTGGGTTTGACATGGCCTTGTATGTCAGGCACAGGTCACCTCTGAGCAAGCGGTGGCGACTGAATAGAGCTGGAGTTCTTTCAGTCGGGCAGCATAAGACATATTTTTGAGACCCTTTATCCTTTTGGTGAGGAACTTTTGGGGCCTTTCCAGCTGCTGCAGGTGTCTGGTCAGATACATTCCGAATGGGGCATTGTACTCAATCATTGGTCTGATGAGTGATGAGTACAGGGGGACGATGACCTCCCTTGATCTAGATGTGAATCCCTTCATGATCAGGTGGGCAATGTAGAAGGTCTTCTTAACTACTTTAGCAATGTGAGTGTCAAATGAAAGGTTACTGCCAACCTGGGTCCCCAGATCCCTGATAACTTCTTCTGTGCTCAGTGGATTGCCACCTATATGGTAGCTAGGGGTAACCTTGTTTTTCCTGAATGGTATGACTATGCATTTCTTGGCGTTTAACTTTAGGCCATGGCTCTGGCACCAGTTATCCGTTTCTGTGAGACCCTTCTGAAGGATATCTGTGTCAGATGTGTTTTCGACTATGGTGCCCAGTTTGCAGTCATCTGCAAACTTTGTCAGCCATAACCCTCCTGTGTTTGCTTGTACTTCAGAAAAGTAGATTCCGAACAAGAGTGGTCCCAGGACTGAGCCCTGTGGGACACCACTTGTGACAGGCTTTGAGTCTGACATGGCGCCAGCAACTCTGACCCTGTGGGTTCTGTCACTTAGCCAGTTTGCAACCCATCTTGTGATGTATGGGTTTACATTTAAGCTGATGAGTTTTTCAATGATACCCGAGTGGGGTATTGTGTCGAAAGCCTTTGCCAGGTCGAGGTAGGCTGTATGGACTGCCTTTCCCTCATCAATGGCCTTGGTGACTGTTTCGAAAAAGTCAACCAAGTTTAAAAGGCATGATCTGCCTTTGACAAAGCCAAACTGGGTTGGACCCAAAGTCTGCAAGTTCCCTATGTCTTTATTTATGAGTTCCATTATGATCCTCTCCATGGCTTTGCAGATCAGGCTTGTCAAGCTGATGGGACTGTAATTTCCAGGGTTGGTGGAGGCACCACCTTTGTGAAGTGGGACCACAGTTGCCGTGCGCCACTCCTTGGGTACGTATCCTGAGGTGAGGCTGAGATTAAACAGCTGTCCTAACTGCGGGTTTAATTCCTCATTGAGTTCGTGGAGCACACAGCCGGGGACACCATCCGGTCCCATGAATGCTGTGTTTTTCGCCTTAGAGAGAGCAGTTCTCACCTGGGCGTTAGAGATGTTTGGGGGGCTACAATCCTCGGGTATAGATATCTCTCCTTTTGGGGGGGAGGGGGGGGAGAAGTTTGCACTGAACCTGTCGGCCAGAATATTGGCAATGTCTGTAGGTTCAGTAATTTTCACATCATTTTGAACTAATTCTGAGCATATCTTGAGTTTCCTCCCAGGTTTCTAACATAGCTAAAGAAGGCCTTATGATTGTCTTTTGAATCCTTAGTGATTTTTCTCTCAAAATTTGCCTTGGATGATTTTATGAGAGCTCTTAGTTTTTTACTTATAATGATCAAAGGTGTCTTACCTTTTAAGGATTTTGCTCTATCTTGTAGTAGCTTCCTCCTTTTGTTGTAGAGCTTGTTTATGGCTGGGGTCCACCAGACTGGACGCTTGCCTTTGGTACAAAGAGTCTTTGTTTTGTTTGGGATTGCCTGATCTATGCAGTCCTGTAGATGCTGGTAGAAGGCATTTGTGAGTGATTCAGCGGCTTGAGTAATGTTTACCGCCGGCTCGGGGGCCTTAAAAGATACCACACTAGTCTTTAGAAGTGTGAAGTCGGCTTTTGAGAAGTTCTTCACTGTGGTCTTTTTTATCTCAGGTGGGGGCGGGATGAGGACCTCCAGTGAGATTAGTTTATGATCTGATCTCACCAGTGAGGGGTATACTTCTGGTGTTGAACATTGTGATCCCATGTTCGTGATGATGAGATCAAGTATGTTTTCACCTCTTGTGGGGATGGTGACTAGTTGTTCCATGGCATTTGAGTTTATGAACTCCAGGAACCTTTGGGCTAGAGTGTTTGGGCTTGAGTAGTGATCCCAGTCTATATTAGGGTAGTTGAAGTCACCTAGTATGATGGTGTTTGGAGATACATTTATCCCCTCCAGTGTTTTCAGGAAAGCTATGTGAGTTTCCTGAGTTTGAGAGGGTGGCCTGTAACATGCTACAAATTGCAGAGCAGTCTTGCCTATGGTTAATTGCACCTGGATGGTCTCCGATGCATCGTGCGTTGCCACCAACCTTGAGGAGTGGGTGTCCTTGATGAATATGGACACCCCCCTCCTTTCTTGGTGTTGTCCGGATTTTGGGGCCGGAACGCATGATATGAGGTAAAACCTGATAGCGCTGGGGTGCTCTCAGGAGCCTTGAACCAGGTTTCAGTCACAGCACAGACATCGATGTTCTCCATACTGAGAGGGGCCTCGAGTGCGTGCATCTTGAGGTTGAGACTTGTGGCATTGAGCAGCATTACCCTTAGTTTTTTTCCATTTTTGTGTTCTAGGGTGGTAGGTTTAGAATTTGAGCCTTGCCTAAAAAAGGCACTATGGGGTGGCAAGAGCCTTTGCCAATATCCGGAAGCCCAGGGGTGACAGGTGCAAGCCGTCCCTTGCGAAGCAGCGTGGCTTGTCCAGCATGTCATCCCAGGCAGACAGACATTGGATCCCCTTTGAATGACACCAGAGTTTAAGCCAATTATTAAAGCTGATCATCTTATCTCTGTATTGTGGCATCATTCTTGGTGAAGGTAGGATACTGCTCAAGGTCAGGGTCATACCTGCCTGGGCTACATAATCAGAGAGCTCCTCAATGTCTCTCTTCATGTAGTCCAAGGAGGTACGTCTCAGGTCGTTTACACCAGCGTGGACAATGACTGAGTCATACTTGTACCTGCTGTTGAGAGACCTGAGTGCTTGCGTTATGTGGCGGATTCTAGCGCCCGACAGGCAGCTTACTGTGACCTTCTCCTTACTCAATCTGGTGAGCGGGACGTCAGTGTGTCTGACTATGGAGTCACCAATGACGAGTGTGTCTGGCATTGTGTTTGGCCTTAAGGGCTGTAACTGTTTGGCACACTGACTGTGTGGTCTATGTGTTGCATGTGGTGTGTCCTGAGGTGGTAGTTGTCTGGGTGTCTGCTTTGGTGGCCTCTGCTGTTTTGGTAGATTTTTGATCAGAGCCTCTGAGTATGTCTTTGTGTGTTTATGTGTATGATTTGAAGTTGTGATAGTACTATGTGAGACTGGGTATGTGGTGTGTGTGGTTACCTTCTCCTCCTGTCTGGTCTTACCAGTCCTATGTTGAGAGAGCTCAGCCTCCAGTTTGGCTGTATAGTTGCATCTCTCGCATGTATTTGTGTTTTGTGGGAGAAGGAGAGGGTTGTCTGTGTACATGAGGCAATTGTAACATTGCCTCAATATTCCCAGGTTTACCAGCTGAGCAGGAGAGGACACTAGCAACTGATCCCTCGACATGCTAGAAGGAATAGACAAAAAAACTTAAAAAGACTCCGGGGGATGTGGGTGATCGAGAAAGGGGTTTTAGGCTGGTGGGGTACTATCTATAATAAAAGTGCTATATCAAGATGAAAAGTACTGTAGGAGCAAGTGCTAGGCTTTACAGATAGAGAATAGTCTACTTGGGAATCAAGTAGAGGTGAACTTTTTAGTTATAGGATACGCTGGTTAGATCAGTAGTACAGTTCAAGGAAGGCTGATTTAAGGGAAAATTTGAAGAGTGGACTTTAGGTAGCCCGAATAGTTTAACCTTGATTAACCGCCGCTGCTCTTGTGTGCTACTGTAGCAACTCCGCGCTAAATCATACTAAAGCGCGCTTTATAGCAGGGGGCTGGAAAAAACAGGAAATTACCCAAAATGGCCAATGAATTACTAGTTGCTGTCTCTAACCACTCCTCTGAGGACAAACAGGCAGCTCAGTACTCCCCACTCTCACTGGTGAGTAAAGAAACTTCCCTCTGGCCACACAAGAAAATGGAGGAACACAGGAACCAAATACAAAGCCCACTAGTGACATAGGGGTTTATATTTAAGCTGGTGAGCTTATCTGTAATGCCCGAGTGGGGTATTGTATCGAACTAATGCTTTCCATAGTATGGCAAGAACACAAAGTACCCTCATGACTTTTCCTGCATGAGACAAACCTCAGACAGTGTTTATATGATTAAGAAGAGTTTTGGTATTTGGCAGATATGGGAACAAAAATGACTCCCTAAAAAGTTAAATGAAAGGAGATTTCAAAGATGGCTAAGTGCTGAGTAACAGCATAATTTTAGCTCTCCAAGCCTGAAAACAGAAACACATAGCCAGTGAAATTGTCTCTTTGGGTTAATTTCAGTTACTGGTTAGTAAGTACACTGCCTGGATGCCAGCAAACTAGAAATTCGGGTAACCTGATAGAAAATCAACCACAAAAGTTGAGGAGAAAATCATTCAGTTGTTCAGCAAAAAGCAGTTCAGGCTCCAGCTTTGGTGCAAGATATGGCTTCCTGTAATCTACAGGGGGAAAAAAAGCCAAATGTGCTCAAAACTAATTAAAATAAATGAAATCCAGGAGTATATCAATTCAAATAATAAAAGGCTGGAAAAAAAAACAGAAGAAACTTTAAAAATGTATTCAGATGATCTGAAAACTGCAAAAATCAGAGGTCAAAGTGAAGAAAAGGCTGGCTGAATGCAGGGTTGCCAGACGTCCCTATTTGGGCGGGACTGTCCCGAGATCAGCAGCCTGATACCGGTATACGGGCCAATCAAAAAATTGCAAAGCAGAGCTACTTCTGTTTAATGCAGAACTGCAATGTTCCGCATTAAACAGAAGTAGCTCCGTGTTTAGCGATTTTTCAGTGGCCCGTATACTGGTATACGGGCCAATCAAAAAATCGCAAAAACAGAGCTACTTCTGTTTAATGCGGAACTGCGATGTTTCGTATTAAACAGAAGCAGCACCGTGTTTATTTATTTTTGATTGGCCCGGGCCAATCAAATAAAAAATAAACACAGAGCTACTTTTGTTTAATGCGAAACTCTGATGTTCCGCATTAAAGACCCTGCCGTGAAAGCCCTTTTTTTTTTCTTCACTTTGTCCCTACCTGGCCAGTCGGAAATCTGGCAACCCTGGCTGAATGAGACTGCTTAAGAACAGATATTTCAAAAAGTGGTAGAATTAGAGGACAGAACACATTTGTAAAATCTGAGATTTTCTTCTGTACCAGAGAAACTGGAAGGAACAGACTGTTAATTTTAGGAAAGCACAAATAAACAACTGGACTAGTAATCCACAGTAGGAGTTGTTAATTGAAAGGGTACATTGTGTGGCTGTTCCAGTCCTGGCCATGAGAAAACAGCCAAGACCTCTAATAATAAAGGTGAATCCTACCAGTGGAAAGGGTATATTCAGATATAACTGAGGCAGAAGGACAAAGTTCTAAAAGTTGGAGATAGTGTTTTTAATAAATGGTTGCTTATTGTACACCCAACAAAAGATGAGTAAATTTATTCTAGCAATCCGGGAATGTCAAGAGGCAGATATGAAATTCAAGCTGCTGTATCCAGCTATTTTAAGAATGTTTTTTCAGGTTGGTTAATCATTTTTGATGTAGAAAATGCTAAGGAAGAAATACAAAAGTTTGTCCAAAAAAGTGAGCCATCAGGCAGAAGGGGACGCTGCTGCTTATTTTTCCTGATATAAATGCTCCTAGAGAGAGACTGCTAGTGGAGCCTTTTCCAATATTCCAAAGGAAAATGCTTGAGAGACAGAGAGAGCACAGGAGTTGCCTAGAAGAACCAGGAGGGTATTTGAAATGAACCAGAGACTTGTAGCTGGGAGATGGAGATCAACAGGAAGAAGACCAGCACCTCTGAAATTAATGAATAAATGAGGGCTTACAAAGCAACAGTCACATTTGTAAAATATGGCAGAACAAGAAAAGTTGGAAGACTTGGACTTTTTTTTCTTTTTAGTGTTAAACCTGTAGGAACTCCAGAGCATATGCCCTACTTCTTATTAATGTTTGGAAGAAATTAAAGGAGAGGGGAAGAGAAAGGAAGTACTAACTGTAAGGTAAACCATGTTTATTATTAGCAGTATTTTTATTAAGCATGGCATGTACTGAATGTTGTATAGTAAACCATTTTCAGTTATTTTGTGTTTTATAGGAATACTAAAGTAAACATGTGCCCTTTTTTTCCTCCTTCAGTTTTACGAAATGTAAGCACTGCAGTGTAAAAAGTGAAGAAAGCCTGGTCAAAAGCTTGTTTAAGATAATAGGCTGTAATCTTTGGCTGTTGAGGTGAAGAACATGTGGTAAAAGTATACAGAGTATGATACAAGTAAAACTGATATGCTTTTTCTTACTTTTGTATTGGGGAATGATTGGCTTGATTTAATAACAAGTGGAAGCAAGTAAATAAAAGAACATTGAATGTCACTAAAAGTTTTCCATTAACAAATAAATGTTCACAGTGCAACATAAGAAGCTTGCAGCTGAAGGCAACTGTGTATCTGGTTCTCATGTTTCTGTGGAAACAAGCTGATAAGGGTAAAAAAACAAAAATAAAAAAGAATACCTGGCAGAATCCCACAAAACAAGAAGAGGAGTAACTGCAGTGTGCTGAACAGAAAGTAAGGGATTACCTCAATTAATATTCATATAAGCAACTTTTTTTGATAACTAGAGCACAAAAACTTTTAGCACAACAAATTGGGCAACAGAAAGTAGAAAGGGTTGTCAGCAAGCTTAGGGAGCCTATAATAAGAAAGATAACAAGAGATCCTGTAGAAGTATTATGAATATTCGAAAATTCTATGAAAGTCTGTATAAATATGGAAATCAAGAAAAGGTACAAGTAGAAATGTTTATGGAAGAATTAAATATGCCATGGCTAGAGGTAGATGAGGCTCAATTACTAACAGGATAGGAGGAGATGTGATAAAAATTGTGATGTATAATTAATGTACAGGAAGGTCCCCAAGAATAAATTATATTCCTATGGAAGTTTGGAAGCTAGGAAGAAAAAAACTGAAAGATCTGGAAGGTTTTGTTTAACATTATTTTAAGAGAAGTACCAATATGCTAGAAGAAAGTGGTGGTAGCTGTAATACCTAAAGAGGGTAAAGATCCACCAGATCCAGTTTCATTCAGGCCATTTCAATACTAAACCATGATTATAAAAGTTTGTCTATAATGGCTAAAAAGAATGGCAGAAGTGATGCCAACATTGATAAATATTGATCAGTGGGATTTTGTAGAAGGAATGCAAACATATGGCAACATTAACAGAACATTATCCAGAGGGTCCAGAATGTAAGAAAATACAACAGTTGGTGGGCCGTGATGCAAAGAAAGCGTTTGACAAAGTAAGCTGGGGTTTTATGAGCAGAGCAATGGAAGCATTTGTATTCCCTAATAACATTATAAGATTAAGACAACATATGAGGGATTGGTGGTGAAAATTAAAGTGGGTGAAGTCCTCTCTGATAATTTCTGCTTGATATTTGGATTGAAATCAGAGGATAGGGAAAGCGAAAGAAATAGGTGTGTCCTAAATGAATGACCAGTACTGTTAGAATTTTTAGTAGACTCTAGAACAGAAGATGCTATTAAGAAAAGGAATAATCAGTAGAGCATAGAAAATATTGCATGATCACTGTCATCAGAGGAGGTTAGAAAGGCTTAGGAAAAAAAGATTGAGTAAGCAATTTGCAAAGAAACAATGGGGGGGATATATGTATTTCTGCCAAATATGCAACAAAGTCTAGAAGATTTAGGATCTTTGCTTAGGGGTATAAAATACCTATGTAAACACTTCAAGTACACTCCAAAGAATTCTTCCTTGTGTAGGTAGCAAATGTTGGAGGTGAGATGGGGGAGAGAGATAACTGGGAACATATTTTCTGGGAGTGTAATGAGTTGGCAGACTTCAAAGATTCCTTGCAGTCTGCTTTGTCAGACATACTGGGTAAGCAAATTGGTGTAACTAAAGAAATGATTTTTTGAGTTATGATACAGAATCAGAATTGACTAGAAGTAGTAGGGACTTCCTGAGTCTAATTATGGCGGCTACCAAAAAAAACAATTACTAGAAAATGAAAATGAAATTCTAAACAGGCTTCACTAGAAGTAGCAAATATAGTAGTGATCAAACTGGAATTGGGATCTTTCGAAAAGGGTAGGAGCAAATTACACAGGAAAAAAATGGGAATTGTGGGAACAATACATGCAGAGGAGGAATGAGGTTTAAAAGGGGGCAGGATTTGAATGAGCTATGTAATGTTTGACTGACAATGATTGGATAGATTATAAGTGCTGTATCATGTTTGCAACTACAATTGTGCCAATGTGGTTTGTAATGTATAATATTTGCAGCTAGAATAGTCCGTATGGTTTGTTTTCATTTACATAAATGTAATATTGCCTTTGTAATATGTGATAACTTAATAAAGATGTTTCTTTAAAAAATAAAAATAAAAACATAATACGTTTTTCCCTGTGGCTAAAAGATGAGGTATTCTGAAAGCATTCAAGTTGTCTTCTTCATCTGGGAGAACAAAGATAAAACAAAAATCAAGCACACTCACTATAAGTAGAAACATAAGGTGCACCACATGTGTTAGCATGGATAACCTTGATTGTATGTTAATTAAAACCTGTGCATGTAGCTATGAATCTGAAACAATTGTTCTTTGAAGATGTACATAGTTTTGTATGTTTGCATTAAGTTAATAAGTTATAGGAGTTTACTGGGGGGGGGGGGGTTGTTTTTTTTTTTTAACCTGAAGCCAAAAGACAGTCTTCTAATGGATGACATAGGTTCAAATTGATATGATTAGAAGCAACTCTATAAAAGATTAGCCTGCTTAAGCGTTCATATGTATGTAACACAAAAGCTGAAACTAGACATTCAAAAAGCTGTTGTAATAATTTTTTATATTGGTAACAGTTTACATATTATCCCTGAATGTGAACGATTTCACAGATATATACAAGAAAGGGGTACTGAACTATATTAAGAAATGCAGAGACATTTGGAAATAAATGAGCATGTGAATTTATTAAAGAAATTATTTCATGATAGTTATTAGGTGGAATTTCTCAGACAAAGGAAATGGGAGTACTTCTATTAATAGCTAGAGGAGCTTCAGTAGTAACAGAAGAGGAAAAAACAAGGTAATGGTAACTATGTAGTAGTAAGGGGCTACTGGCAAAGGAGGATTACATTGGCGTGTTTTACCATTCCACCTTTAGAAAGATTGCTGTTAAGCAACAATTTTTTGTTAATATCTCTGTAGAGCCAGAAGCTTTTAGTACAATGGCTAAGGCAACAAAGTAAAAAGGGTTGTTGCCAAACTTTGGGAGCCTATAACAAGGGGAAATGACAAGAGATCCTTTAGAGGAATTAGAAATATTTCAGAAATATTAAAATCCATATAAGGCAGAGGAATGTGGAAATTAAGAAAAAGTACAAATGGAAATGTTTGTGGAAGAATTAAATGTGTCTAGGTTAGAGGCAGATGAGGCTCAGTTATTAATGGTTAGGATAGGAGGAGATGAGGAAAAAATGATGATGTATAAACCAGCTACAGGAAAGTCTCCAGAAATATATGGTATTCCTTTGGAAGTTTGGAAACAAGGAGGAAAGAAAGTGATAAATATCCGGAAGGTTTTGTTTAACAGTATTTTAAAAGAAGCACCAGCATCCGGGAGGAAAGCTGTATTGGCTGTAATATCTAAAGTCTTATCAGATCCAGCTTCATATAGGCCCATTTTGATGCTAAACCATGATTAGAAAGGATAATGGGTAAAAGAATGGCAAAGGTGATGCCAAAATTAATTTGGTTTTGTGTACGGGAGGCAAATATTTGACTACATTAACAGATCAGTTATGATCCAGAGGGAAGCAGTAAGTAGTAAAATACAATTGTTAGTAGGTGTTGATGCAGAGAAAGCATTCAACAGAGTAAGCTGGGATATTATGAATAGGGCAATGGGAAGCCTTTGCATTCCCTGACACAACAATAAGGTTAATTAAGAAGATATATGAGGGATTGGAGGCGAAAATGTAAGTGGTATGGCACCTCTCTAATAATTTCTATTTGAACAGAGGAACCAGACAGGGGTGTTCGCTTTCCCCTTTGTGTGCGCTATATTTAGAACCTCTTGTAAAGAAAACAAGGGGTTTAGAAATTCAAGGATTTAATTGTATGTTAATTGGGAAAAGTTGGCTGTATTTGCAGATGATATTGTTTTGTACCCGATAAAACCAGAAAGGACGTCTCAGTGTTGTGTAACATTCTGGGACAGTTTAAAGTCATTTCAAGGTACAGATTTAATAAAGCGAAAACAAATTCAATAGCTGTAAACTATGTACCCACATTGGTTCACCAATACTCTTATGTATGGGAACATGATAAAATGAAGTACTGAAGAGTATGGTTTAAAAAGGTTCAGTTATGGTAGCTAAGGATATGTGGGATGAGATAATACAAAAACTGAGAAATTGGAAGCTCTGTTTTATGGATAGCAAGATACAAGCAGTGAAAATGTTTTTAGTGCCTTTAGTTTTATACATGGGTCAAGCATATTTTTATTGACCAGAGGAGAAGTTGTGTATAGCAATTAATAGAGAGTGGAGTGATTTTATCTGTGAGGGGAAAAAGATCAAGAGTCAAGTGGGATAATTTGATCTTCCAGTAGAATAAGATGGTTTGGTATTACCTGATTTGAAGAGGAATTTCAGAGCTACACAGTTAAGACTCCTGTGCATAGCACAAGCAGAAAACTAGTATTCAAAGTGGAAAGGGATGATGTTGAAACACTGGGATGGTCAAGAAACAAGGAGAGACATTAATTTTAAATGCAGATAATCATACAGAATATTTTATTTATAAAGTGACAGAAATATTCTAAGAACTAAGCCACCACAAGAATGGAGAAAGGAAATTCTGCCAATACAAATAACTGCAGTTTAGGGGTAGAGAGAGGAAGCAAGAGGAGACTGGATTTACTAGAGAAAACTGGCAAAGGATCCAAGGTATTGGGAGCAAATAATTAGAATGGGAAGAGACCAAGATTACACATGGACTGCAGATTAAAGATTTCCTTCCCTATCAAGGATTGATGTCAGAGTATAGGCAAAGAGAAAAGAATAGGGGATTCTAAGTGAAAGATCAGCACTAGAAGAGTTTTAGTAGAATCTAGAACAGAAGCTGATAAAAGGGATAATTAGTAGGGCATGTCAAATATTGCTTGATTAACCATAGGAATCTGAGATTAGAAAGGATTGGAAAGAGATTGGGTAAGCAATTCACAAAGAAACAATGGGAGGATACATGTATGGCTCCCAAATATGCAACAAAGTCTAGAAGTTTTAAGAATTTTGCTTGGAAGTGTTTGCACAGGTGTTCTATACGGTTCCAGTTGAAAACATCGAAATTCCAAAACATCGAAAGTCATATGGTCGAGACCATATCATCGATATTTCGGAACATCGAAGCTTTCAAGTGAAACAAAAAAAAAACTTTTAAAACAAGTGTATGCAGGGGGACAAGCCCCCTTGCATCCCCCACACCCCCTACTTTAATATACCAACTCTGAGATCGCACTACAGTGGGGTAAAGGGAAATCTCTGTTTTAGCGCTATATGCAAAAGCGCTAAACGGGAGATTTCCCGTTCCCTGTCTGCAGTGCCATCACAAAGATGGCACATTCACAGACACAGTGTGCAGGGCACCTTGCTGCCCTGCAGAAACACTAGCTTTTTCCCTTTTTTACTTACCTTTTTTTTCTCCTTGTCAACATCGATGTTCTAAACACTCGATGATATGGTCTCAACCATATAAATTTCAATGTTTTAGAATTTCAGTGTTTTCAAAGGGAACCGTTTTATACCCCAAGCAGATTGCAAAGAATTTTTCCTCTGGTAGATTGCAGATGATGGAGGTTTGATGGGGAAGAAAGAGGTATTTGGGGCATATTTTTGGGAATGTAATGAGTTGACCGACTTAAAATTCCTGCAGACTACTTTGTCAGAAACACTAGGTGCGAGAATTGGTGTAACTAAGGAAATGATTTATGTTATGTTGTCTTATCTTGCTTTCATTCTTACTGGTTTGGTTCGGAACCGATTCCGTCTTCCAACTCTGCTGCATACTAAAGCTCGAGGACTTCCACTGGCTCGTAGCTGTATCCCTATCCCATCATGCTCTAGTGAAGCTTTGCAGATCTCATTTACTGCTAAACAGATCGGAAGCTTCCATCTTGGCTCTGGCTAGGTGAACAACGTTTTTACCTTTATTATAATTTTTCTGGTTCTACCTTAGAATAGAGTTAGAGTTATTTTTTTCTTGTGTTTTTTTTCTAGTTACATAAATATGCTGCTGTGTTGTTGCTTTAGGCAGTCGTTTTCCCTTATCCCAGTTAAATTTCCTACTGTTAAAGAAAAATAGAAAGCGTCAGCCTGTGTAAGTTAGAGGGCTTCCGCTTTCCGTTTTAGTTAGAAGCTTTCCTAACCTTGTCTTTCCCTCCCTCCTTTCCTAGTTTTAAAAAAGTTTGTCTTTATATAATTATTCCTTAGTTTAAGGTGTTAAATTGTTGTTGCAGTATTTTTTGTCTGCTGTGTGTGTGTGCACCGAATTTGAAACATGTCCAAGGAATATAAAGAATCTATGCCTTCAGGCTTCAAAAAGTGTACCAAATGCAGCCAGAAGATGTCAATTACTGATTCCCTTACTATGTGTCTGCTACTTGGGAGCAGTACATCTTCAGGAGACATGCTCAATATGTCACTCATTTAGCTCTAGAGTGCTGTTAGAGCATAAATAAGTTTATTGTGAGAGGTCTTTTGAAGTCCCCATTCCAAGAAGCTATAGAAGAAAGTCCAGGCACTTCAGCATCAGTCAACTCTACTTCATCAAGGTCAGACAAATAAAAAGATATTTTCCCACTTCAGGACAATCACAGCCATCAAAAAAGTTGAGCAAAATTGCATCTCCGATTTCAACTACTTTGGGACCGGCAAAATGTACTTCATCTGCTCCAACTTTATCAGTGCCGATGGAGTTTGAACTCGGGAGCCAGTCCCCAGAATTGGAGCCAGTTACTGCTGTTTTGAGATCACCTACGTTAGTCAATAAGGTCTCCTACCCTCTCTCTAAGTCCTCCAGGAGTCTTTCGGACGATGATGTGGATAGGATGGTATGTAGGCTTCTAAAGACACTGGTGCTGGCTAAACTCCTCTCGGTTCAGAGCCAGCCAAAGACCATCCCACCGACATGGATTCCTCCTTGGAGCCAGAATGCTTGGAAGTGACTGTTGTGGAATCATCGGTACCGAGAACCATCCTGGTATCTTCAGGACAGACATCTGCTCCGACATCTTCTGTTCTGTCTGAGGGGTCTAGGAGCCGATGCTGTCCGGTTGGGTCTAGGGAGGGGAGTTGGATCCGGACAGTTGTCTGATCCCACCCTGCCTCTCGGGACTTCGACACAGCTGAGCTGTGCTCCTACTTCGACTTCGGAGCCCACCCCGTTGGTTCTGGGTATTTCCTGTGTCACTTTGGAGTTGGAGGTGTCTTCAGATCAGGGGAGTGGGGCTTTTGAGCTGATGAAGAGTGGGGCTTTTGAGCTGATGAGGAGGGTACTGTCTCCTCAGACACCTCCACTCAGAGGTTCCAACATTCCTCCCCCTAAGGTGCCAGCATCCGTCTCTATACCACACAATCCACAGAACAGCGGAAACCCTAGGCCTCAGGGTACCCCATTGGGTGAATCCCTCTCTTTCAAAACCTCTTCAGAGTACCCTCCTGAAGAGGTCCCTCATAAGAGAGACTGCAAGAGGAAGCATTTGGACTCCCCAGATGAGTCAGTCACCTCGGACACAGACCTCGATGAGTCGGAAGAGTCCCCATGGTCATCCTCTGAGGATGTCTCTTTCGTAGACATCCTAGAAATCCTTAAGCAGAGAGGTGCTAGGAAGCCCATCAACCCTTCTGATGAGTCTGTTTACCTGAAAGCCTTTGGGTCTCACCCTTCAGCCACTTGGGTGTCTCTGCCTTTCGACGAACTTATGGAGCTAGTTAGTCAAAAGGCGTGGGAGTCTCCTGATGCAATGGAGCCTGTCCCTAGGAGGCCAAATAAGTTCATTACAGCCTCTTCACATAAAGACTTCCTGACAAGGGTGTCCCTGTAGATGCTATGGTGGTAGCAGCAGCCACCAAAAAGGATCTTTCTGAAGCATCCTCGTCTGTCCATCCACTGAACAAGTTGTCTCGTACGATGGACAGATACGGAAAACACACTTTTGCTTCAGCGACTTTTGCACTCCGATTGCTGAACTATCCTAAAGGAGCTAGGAGATTCTCTCCAAGGTACAGTAGCTGCAGGGGTAGCAGACAAGGTATCTTCTCAGCTCCCCACCTTAAATTCTGTGGTCAACTCCTCCATGAGGCTCATTTTGCATGTAGCAGATGGAACAAGCAGAGCAGCGGTTTTAGGCATTTCCCTAAGAAGACATTCCTGGATGCACTTATGCGACCTTTCAAATCTTCCTTTATTAATGCCCCATTCGATGGCTCATTCTTATTCGGGCCGAACGTTAAGGAGACTCTAACCAGGTGTGAACAAGAAGGAAAGACGCACTCTGCCGTAGGAGTCCGTTTTTCCGTACCTTCTAGGCCTTATCCAAAATGCCAGAAGTGGGGGGGGAGATGTGGTCCCATAAATCCCAGAGAGTTTTTCAGGAGACATGTGGTGACTCTTCCCCTAGGGGCAGAGGGGGAAGTACAAATGGAAGACGCTGTCCATGTGGCAGAGGGGGTCCGCAAAACCAGGGTGACAGATTCTTCCCATGGTCGGCCCTGTCAGCACTCCTGAAGGGAGGCCAATCTCCAAATCTGGAGGCAGGCGGGGGTCACTTATCTTTGTACCTACAAGCCTGGCTGTAAATAGGAGAAGACAAGTGGGTACAAGGTATCATATCCAGAGGATACTCCATACCATTTTCTCTTCCCGTTCCAAACATAAAGAAAATCCCAGACATTCCACCCAGTCAGAAGGGATCAAGCAATTGTAGAAATTCAAATGTTGCTAGACAAGAGTCATCCAAAGAATCCCTGTAGACCAAATAGGATCCGGAACTTACACAAGATTCTTTTTAGTACCAAAAAGAACAGGGGACTGGAGACAAGTTTTGGATCTCAGCAGATTAAACGAATCAGTAAAAAAGACCAAGTTCCAGATGGTGACACTGCAGTTGATTTCTTCCATTTTTGGGAAAATACAGTTGGATGTGTTCTATAGACCTCCAGCATGCGCACTGCCACATAAAGATGGACAGGCCATCCAGGAGTTATCTGCACTTTTGGCTGGGAGCCAGTAATTACCAGTTTTGAGCTCTGCCCTTTGGTCTCACTACAGCCCCCAAAGTGTTCAAGTGCATGGCAGTAGTCACGGGCCACGGCTCACCTAAAACATCTAGGATTCAGTGTGTTTCTATATCTAGATGACTGGCTGTTAACTGCCACCACCAAGCATCTACTACTGGAATAAACACCCCTCTCTCTCTCTGTTCTCACCTGGGAATCACAATAAATTGTGAAAAATCTGCCTTGTTGCCCTCGCAATGTATCGTGTTTATAGGAGCAGATCTAGATGCAGTAAACATGAAGGCAAAACTTCCTACAGAAAGATCCCTAGTTCTGAGACGGCAAACGTCCAACCTTCTCTCCAAAACAAAAGTACAGGCAAAAACAGTCTTGAAAGTCTTGGGCACTGTGGCATCTGCAATAAGTTTTTAGTTCCACGTGCACGCATGCACATGAGAATTCTACAGGGCCTTCTAGTCGCCCATGATCATTACAAGAACTACCAATGTGTCACCAAATTCTGTTAGAGTCCTGCAAAACGGACCTTTGCTTGTGGGTTTACTCCAGTCACATAACATCAGGTCAGCTATTTCTTCCCCTCTCAGCCAGTGGCCACAATGACCACGCACGCCTCCCAGATGGGGGGGCATGATCTGGGAAGGACAGTTCAAGGCACTTGGCAGGATCACGAGGCCCACTTACACAGCAATATCCTAGATATGAGGGCAGTGTTTATGATGTTGCATGCAATCCAGGACTCTCTTCTGCTGGGAAAAATGGCAATTCAGACAGACAACATGCCAGTTATCTTGTACATAAACAAGGAGGGGCAAGGTCTTACCCCCTTTGTCAAGAGGCCCTCAGATTATGGCAATGGGCGATCTCCTCCCAATGCTTTCTAACAGCAATGCACATCTGGGGGAGGTCCTACATGATAGCATACAAACTCAGCAGAGCGATTCTCATGCCCCCACGAGTGGTCCCTAAAACAAGAAGCAGAGGGAATCTTCCATTAATGGGGCCAGCCTTGCTGCAACCTTTTTGCCACTTCCATGAATACCAAATGCAACAGCTATTTTGCCCTAATCCCCCCTCTGAGGGAGTCACCAAGGGATGCACTTGTACACGATTGGCCCCCGGGGCTTCTTTATGCCTTTCCTCCTTTTCCACTAATACCCAAGGTTCTCCAGAAAGTCATCTTTTTGGGGTGCAGGCTCATTCTCATTGCCCCATATTGGTCTTGTCAGATTTGGTTCCCCTTCCTTTGGCCTCATCTTTAGGAGGAGCCGTGGGTTTTCCAGACCTTCTGGCTCATACGTCTGGAACGCTCTACCCTTGTCTTCGAACTCTCAGATTGACAGCTCAGCTGCTTCAATTCCAAATACAGCCAGGCTTCCTAAACTCCATCATTCGGTCAAGCATATCTTGATCTCTTCTCCTAAAGCTTCAACAAGAAAATTATATGTCAGTAAATGGAAGAAGTTTTTTTTCTGGGCTCTGACAAGAGACATTGATCCCTTCCATACTCCTATAAGTTCTATCATCGAATTTCTGGCAAAACTATTTAATGAAGGTGCAGCTGCAGCTACCATTCGTGTACAGTTAGCAGTATTTAATTTCCATATAAACGATTTTGCCTCTGACTTGATGTCCCACAAAATATGCAAAGCCTTCCTGAAGGGTACTAACTTGTTAAGACCACCCATAAAAACACCCCAACCACCATGGGACCTAAACTTTGTTCTGTCCTGCTTGCCCCCCCCCCCCTTTGAACCTGCATCATCACGTGATCTAAAATTTTTAACGTGGAAGACAAGTATGTTGATTGCCATCACTTCTGCCAGAAGAGTTTCAGAGCTGCAAGCTTTATCTACCATATATGCTTTTTCATAAATACGGAGTATCCCTTCGAACAAACCCATCCTTCCTGCCAAAAGTATGTTCAGAATCTAACCTAAATCAGTCCATAAAGTTACCAATTTTCTTTCCAAATCATGGCAACAAGGCAGAATATAAACTTCACCAATTGGATGTTCATAAGCAATTATGCTTCTGTTTACATAGAACAAAGGACTTCAGGATATCTGATCAGTTATTTGTGTCATTTTCAGAAAAAAAGAAAGGTGCCCCTATATATCTAAGGTCACTCTTTCAAAATGGTTCTCAGATTGCATCACTTTTACATATGAATCCAGTAACAAGATTCTTCCGTTTAAAGTCAAAGCCCATTTTACAAGAGCCATGGCAACCTCTTCTGCTTTTAGAGCGAGACTACCACTTGATAGCATTTGTGCTGCTGCGACTTAGGCAACGCCTCATACCCTTATCACTCATTGCAAAGTAGATTTGGCCTCCAGGGACGGGCCTCTTCTTTGGGTCCACTCTCCTGAAGAATATACTCCCGTGAGCCACCCATGAAATATGTTGCTAGGGATGCTGTCAGCCAGTAAGAATGAAGGTGAGATAGGACAATATAACACAGAGAAGTTATGTACTCACCATAACATTCCATGTTTATCCATCTCGTCTTCATTCTTGCATCCCACCCTCCTTCCCCCTACCTATGGCTCCTGGGAGATAAGAGGACAAAGAGGTTCTTTCTCTGACAAGTGTGTCCCTGACCTTCATTGTCTTCATAATAGGTATTATGGTACCTTAGGTTCCTAATGTTATCAGAAAACAAGATCTGGGGAGCTTCACTAGGGCATGATGGGATAGGGATGCAGCGACGAGCCAGTGGAAGTCCTCGAGCTTTAGTATGCAGCCAAATCAGAAGTGAGACTCTGTTCTGAAACCAAGCAGTAAGAATGAAGTCGAGATGGACAGCAAACATGGAACTTTATGGTGAGTATTGTAACTTCTTTTTTTGAGCTGTGATACAGAATCTGAATTGCCGAGACATGGTAAGGCGTTGTGGAGTTTAATTTTGGTTTTTGCCAAAAAAAATAGTAACAGAGGTAAAAGAACTGGAAGTGGGATCTTTAGAAAAGGGTAGGATCACATTATGTAGAAAAAATGGGAATTGTGGGAACAATACATCCAGAATAGTGTTCTGAGGCAGGAATTGAATGTGCTATTAAATGTTCAGGTTTAGAAGATTATATGTGATGTGTAATGTTTACAACTGAAAATATGTCCGTATGGTTTCTTTTCATTTATATAAATGTATGATTGTCTATGATGTTCTTCGTCTCCCATTGCTGCAGTCCTTACATATGGGTACTCCGCTGTCCACCATCGGCCCGAATACCAAAGGGCTAGAACCGGCGTCTGTCATCGGCACCCGAGACTGACGTCAGTACGTGCCAGTACAAATGCGCATGACCGACGCCATAACCTCAGTCTTTCTTGCCGCATGGTCCTAAGCAGAAGCAGCATTTGCAAGTGCCGTTCGGCGTTCTGGAATTGTCGGTTTTCGAGTTTCAGACCGGAGACCAAGTTGGGCTAAGTACCCCGTTGGGGACATTTTTGTCTTTTTCTTGCCTCAGTATTGCCGGATGTCAGAAAAAGTTAATAACTGTATTTCTTGTGGGAAACAGATTCCTCATAGGGATTACCATTCACTCTGCATTCCTTGTTTAGGGCCTGAGCACGGCGTTGTTGGGTGTCGCTTTTGTGCTACTTTTAACAAGCGTACTATTAAACGTCGGTTGGACTGTGCTAGGCTGGTGTTTGGTAAACGTTGTAATTACAACATGCCGTCGGATTCTCCGACGACTGGTTCTTCTAAGAAACGCAAAGAAAAGTCTTTGCGGTCCAAACTGGATGAGTCGTCCACTCCGGACGCCGGTTCTGTAGTACCGCTGGCTACTTCAGCGGCTCCTTCTGAAAGTTTACCTGAGTCTCAAGGGGAGCCTTTGTTACTGCAGGAAGTGGCTTCTCCTGTGTTAGGCCAGGCTGAGGGTGCTTCTCTGATGTCAGTGGTTCCCTCCCCTCATAGGGTAGTTAGGCCTCCTCCTTTTCAAAGCAAAGCCCATTCTAAGTCTAAGTCTGCCCCTGCTGGTGCTAGTCCCCAGGGTCCAGCTCCTAGGAAGCACATGTTAAAGATGGCTGAAGATTTGATTACTTTGATTAGGGGTTCTATGCCCCCCCCTGCGAAGAGGCCCAGGGTAGAGACAGAGTTGGAGGGTTTGGTTCAGTCTTCCAATGAGTCAGATTCCTCTGTAGAAGAACTTCAGGATTTCCCTCCCTATTCTGATTCGGAGGCTGAGGACACTACTCCCTCTGCGTCCCCTCCAGAAGATTATTCTTTCTCTGAGACTTTGCATTCCATGAGGGAACATTTCAAATGGGAGGGCCAGGATTTTTCTGATTCTCATAAAAGACTAAGAGAATTCTTGTTTTTGCCTCAGCATAGACCCTTGGCTATTCCCCCTGTACTGGATGTTGTTCAGGATGTATTTTCTGAGGCTGCCCTTAACCCAGATTCTCTGCCTCCTGCCCCGGTTAAACCAGATAGATACTACAGGGTTCCGGAAGCTCACAAGTACTTGTATAAGAGTCCTAGGGCTGATCCAGAAACTATTACTCAAGGCCCCAAAGGTGTTAGGGCTTCTGTGGTTAAGAATCCAGTTCCTCTGGACAAGGATGCTAGGGCCCTGGATAGGTGGGGTAAAAAACTGTATACCTCTTCTACTTTGGCTATGAGAGCTTTAAATTGTCAGTTTCATATGCTCCGGTATCAAAATTATTTGCTGGGCCAATTGAAATGTAAAGTTGATGCTTTAGCTGAGGGTATTGAATGTAAGGAGCTTCAGGATTTAGTGCATGCTTCAGACCAAGTTGGTAAGCATTCTTTGCAGTGTGGTTTTGATGCTTTACAGGCTTCTTCCAGGGTGGCTGCTACTAGTTCAGTTGTTCGTAGGCATGCTTGGCTTAAAGATCAAACCTTGTCAGAGCATGTTAAGGCTCGAATTATGGATGCTCCTCTGCAATCTGATGTTCTTTTTGGTCCTCCAGTAGAATCAGTTTTGAAAAAAATGGAGGAAAAAGCTAAGTCTATGCAGACAGTTAAGGACTTTTTACAGGTTCAGCCCCCTAAGTTCAGTAGGAATTGGCCTGCTAAGGGATGGTCTTTCCCCTCTTCGGATTATCAATTTAGGGGCAGGTCAAGGCGGGGTAGAGGTAGGGCTTCCTCTCAGGGCCCTGTTACTTCTAGGTCTTTGAGTTCTTCTGCCCCTTCTGCCGGGGAGGGCAGGGGTCAGTCCTTTCGGAAACAGGCCCAATGACCCATGTCTTCAGCTGCCGGACTCTGCCTTGCTGGCAGCCCCTCTAGGAGGAAAGCTGAGGCTTTTCAAAAGGAATTGGCATTTGGTTACCCAAGACAAATGGGTATTGGACATAATAAATTGAGGCTACAAATTTTATTTTCACACATTCCCTCCTTTCAAAGGTATGCCGGATGTGCCTCATCAGCAAAGACTGGAAGCACAGACACAAATTTCTTCTCTGTTTCAGTTGGGAGCAATACAGGAAGTACCTTCTGCAGAAAGAGGCACAGGGTTTTATTCCCGTCTTTTCTTAGTGCCAAAGAAAGGAAATACTTGGAGGCCAATTCTGGACTTGTCCATTTTGAATACCTTTCTGGAAATTCCAAAATTCAAGATGTTAACACTGCAACAGCTGTTACCTATGCTGGGCAAAGATCACTGGATGGTGACTCTGGATCTCAAAGAGGCCTATCTTCACATTCCTATCAGGCCCAGTTGCAGGAAATTCCTGAGATTTCGGAATGGGAATTTGCATTATCAGTTCTCTGCATTGCCCTTTGGCTTGTCTACTGCGCCTAGGGTATTCACAAAAGTCCTGGCTCCAGTAATAGCTTTTCTCAGACTAACAGGGATTCAAATTTATCCTTATCTGGACGATTGTTTGATTCTGGCTCAAGGCAAGCACGAACTTCTTCAACATCTGCAGTATGTAATGACAGTTTTGAGATGCCTAGGGTATTCTGTGAACGAAATAAAGTCCAGTCTAGTACCCTCACAAGAGATGTGTTTTCTGGGTGTGAAACTGAATACAACTGCTCAGATGGCATTTCTTACCCCGGACAAACAAAGAAATCTTCACCTATACTTCCAACAGCTATCAGTAATGTCCAGGCTGACTGCAAGGACAGTCCTTCAAGCCTTGGGGTTCATGGCATCTTGCATTCTAGTACTTCCCCATGCCAAACTGCATATGAGGAAGCTACAATGGTATCTCAAAAGCGTTTGGACTCAACACTGCCACGATTTGGACACTGTCATTCGGATTCTACCTTGCATTCAGAAAGAATTTCTGTGGTGGGATCAGGAATGTCACCTAAACAAGGGGCTCTCTATGACCCAACCAGAGGCAAGTTAGATATTAACGACAGACGCCTCGGAGTCAGCCTGGGGACCTCATTTCAGAGGAAAATGGATTCAAGACCTTTGGCCCCCAGAGCTACTTCACTTGCATATCAACATGAAAGAGATGCTGGCAGTTCAATTTGCTTTGGAAGGATTCAAGAGCCTACTTCAACCAGGACTGGTGTTGATTCGAACAGACAACACGACTGTCATGTGGTACATCAACAAGCAAGGGGGAACTCATTCTTACCCTCTTTGCAGACAAGCAATGCTGTTATGGGAAACTGCTTTGAATCTGCACATCACTCTTCGAGCACAGTTTCTGCCAGGAGCACAAAATTCTTTAGCAGATGTTCTGAGCAGACAGATTGTGGATCCTCACGAATGGAAATTGGACCCTCAGGTATTTCTTCGGTTGACAATGGCTTGGGGAACTCCGGACATAGATCTGTTCGCTTCTCCTCTGAATTTCCAACTGCCACTGTTTTGCACAAGGCTATTTCATCCAAAAGCCTGGAGAATAGATGCACTATCCTTCAGTTGGAGCAACCTTCACGTGTATGCTTTTCCTCCTTTGCCTCTTCTTCCAAAGGTGCTGTTGAAAGCCAGGAGGGACAAACCTTGCATGATCCTTATAGCACCGGATTGGCCTCGTCAGCATTGGTACCCTCTGTTGAGGAGCTTAATTCATGTACCACCTTGGCCATTACCACAGATTCCTCACTTATTGTCTCAGGAAAACAATCATTTTCTCAATGTCAGGGTGCAATCCCTACACCTGACAGCCTGGCGCATTCTGTTTTAGAGAAGGGGGACCTTCAGCTCCCTCAACAAGTTCTGGATGTTATTTTGGAAGCCAGGCGTCCTAGTACTCGTAAAGTTTATGCTGGTAAATGGAAGAGATTTTTTCTTTGGAGTTCAGCTAAAGGCTTTGATGTCGAATTGCCTAATTTGAGTTGTACATTGCAATATTTGACTGTTTTATTGGACAAGGGTTTGTCCTTCTCTTCTGTAAAAGTGCATGCTGCAGCTATTTCTGCTCACTATGATTGTGACCCTCCTTTATTTTCACATCCATTGGTTAAACAGTTTCTTAGAGGGGCAAAGAATATACGACCCCCACGGAGGGCTCCTACTCCTACCTGGGATCTTAATTTTGTTTTGGAAAAGCTGACTCTGCCTCCTTTTGAACCTGCAGCTACGGCTGAATTGCAGTTTTTGTCTTGGAAGACTGCTTTTTTATTGGCTGTTACTTCTGCTAGAAGGGTATCTGAATTGCAGGCCCTCATGGCAGTGGAACCTTTTCTGATTTTTCACAATGACAGAGTTTCCTTACGTACTAATCCTACTTTTCTGCCTAAAGTTATTTCTAATGTGGCGTTGAACCAATCTATACATTTGCCTACTTTTTATGCTAACCCCCAAAATGAAGGGGAAAAAGTTTTGCATTCTTTGGATGTACATAGGCAGTTAAGGTATTAGTTGAGCAGAACCAAAGAGTTCAGAAGATCTCAACAATTATTTGTTTCTTTTGCTTTGACTTCACGAGGGAAAGCTGTCTCGAAACAAACTATTTCCAAGTGGATTGGCCATTGTATTGCGTTTTGTTACTCTCATCATGGAAAGGATGTTCCAGTTGGGATCAGGCCTCATTCTAATAGGGCTACGGCCACTTCTACTGCTTTTTTGAGAGGGGTAGCTACTAAAGACATTTTAGAGGCAGCTACTTGGAGTTCTGTACATACCTTTACAAAGCATTATCATTTACCTCTTTATTCTAGGTCTAGGGCTGGGTTTGCCACTGCAATCTTACAGGGCATGTCAGCAGCTCCTGATGCTATTTAGTTGACCAACCTCCCTTTTTTCCGTTGCTCTGGGATTCTACCCATATGTAAGGACTGCAGCAATGGGAGACGAAGAACATAGTACAGTTTTGTACCTACCATAAATGTAGATGTTCGAGGATCTCCATTGCTGCAGTCCAATTTTCCCTCCCTCCCTCCCCCCTTTTCTTTTTAGGTTGGGGTTTGGGTGGTGTTTTTTGTATTCTGACATCTGGGGTAAGAAAGACTGAGGTTATGGCGTCGGTCATGCGCGTTTGTACTGGCACGTACTGACGTCAGTCTCGGGCGCCGATGACCGACGCCGGTTCTAGCCCTTTGGTATTCGGGCCGATGGTGGACAGCGGAGTACCCATATGTAAGGACTGCAGCAATGGAGATCCTCGAACATCTACATTTATGGTAGGTACAAAACTGTACTTTCTAAGAGATGATTCAACAGAGATGTTTCTTTAAAAAAAAGTGAAACTCCATTTTAAAGACATGTAAAAAGAAAAGAAACAAATCTAAAAATAAAAATCCTTAAGACTTCCTAAACTTTAGGCGTCACTTTAGAAAAAAATGTCAGAGTCATTCTTTACTTCACCAAGAAAAATATATAAGTGAAGTAATGAAAGTTCCTGAAATAAACCACACTGTGTGTACATGTCTTTCTATAATGAATTGCACCGGATTATATTGAATGTATAAATGTTTAACAAATTCAAGAAATTTCTATGCACTAAAAAGAATCTTGGTCAAGCGTTTTCATCATAAATAGTTTCTCTTGTTGTTTGGCTTTGATGCTGAGCTGAATTTCTTGCCATCCCTTTGTCAAGCACATAAAATGGTTATGATCAGGCATCTGATCATAATCCTCGATGTCCTGTATAGCAGAATTGCTTTTTGATCATACATGTATCTGCTAGAACCTGAGGGATTCATTTAAGAGCCAGTTCAGGAGCTGGTCATCAAAACGTCTAACCATATAAAGAATTACTTTTTTTAAGGTAGGGTATTGTTACCATGCGAGTTCCAATACAGAGGATTGACATGACATTTGAGGCAAAGCTGGAAGTGCATAGGAGACAACTGTGGTGCTCATTTGGATGAGGAAGAACAGTTATCCTTGAGTGATGGAACTGTGTGTGTAATACTTGACAGAGAGAGAGATGTCCATTAAAACTCGGGTGTTTGAATTGATGCTTGATCATTTTTTACAAGCATGATTGGAGATGTAAATTCAGTATTAAAACAGGACAACAGACTGTGTGGCAGCCATTCTTGCAACAGAATACAGTCTGACAAATGTCCATGTTTTATTTAGCATGAATCATTTTAGTGTTTTAGGTTTGAAATTACAAGTGTGAAATTGAATTCACAGTTCATGGAGGATTTGTTTTCAGGTCAGTCGAATGGTAGCAAAAGAGAGGCAAAATGGTCAAAGAGCTGAACAAAATAAGAATATGTACTGTGGAAGGGGATTGTAGTCCCATTCTTGACAATGAGTCATGAGAATCTACCCATTCCTTACTTTGCCTTACTGCTTCTGTTAAGGGTGCAGAACCCCTAAAAATATTACAGTGAAAAGATAGACTTTTCTGTTTCTTTCCCACATGTTTACCCCTATCACTGCACATGACATGCACTGATGTTGGTATAGGAAGTGCAGACGTTCTATCATTTCTGCCTTCTCATTTAATGCCAACATGCTTCAAGTACTCAAAGTACCTGCTGCAAGGCTACTGTCCTCCAGTAAGCTGACAGGTGTCGTAGAAACCTACAACCCTAACTCCAAAGAGAAAAGAGATGGCCATCAGCAGCTTAAATCCCCCCACCCCAGCTGTCCGGTGCTTGAGTTGCTAATAGAATCCTAGGTATTATCACCAAATATGGGAACCCTGCCTCTATCCCATTAGCAGGTAGCCTTCTCTTTCCAGATTTGGTTTGTATGTAATGCTAAGATTTTTTTGTCATAAGCCTTTTCTCCCCATGCCTGACAACCATCACCTTTCCTATTTCCCAGGTCTTGGCCCATGTGTTTCCTGTGAGCAGGAGCAATTTGTAGAGGGCCATAATCCAGACAGCCATCACAGTTATTGCTTGCCACTCTCCATACCCCTTATAACAGCCTTACATGTATGTACTTAAACAGTGCTGACCTAGTAATGTGCACACTTCACATGTCCTTCGGATCCCTGCTACAAACACTGTTTTGTAAGAATGAACCACTTTACCTCTGTCTGCTGTTACTGGCTTCCACTGTGTGTCAGCAGTGCAGTTGGTTGGACTGCATCCCCCCCCCCCCCACTCAAGGTTGGGCATGCTGGATTTGGCATTCATGTCCACCCTAACGGGTCATCTTTTCCACTACCTGGATGCTTACTCACAGGTTGTCTGTGTCACTATCCATGCTTTATCCCACATAGCCAGGTTTGATATTTAGATTCAGGATGGAACATGGTTTGTTTTTTATTGAGTTGCAGACTTATTGTTTGCATCTGATGTAATTGGAGTGAAAATGTACAATGGCATTGTCGCATCACCATAGATGTTTATTATTCAGTAGAAATGAAAGTAATAGGATTTCATATAGCATATAGTTTTATATTCATGCTGCAGAAATGTATGTACATATTTCCAGACCACAAGCTGATCCCCCGTTCCTCATCTTTGTCATGTAAGGTGGTTTGTATCTTTTACTTGTCTACCTTGCCACTGGCTCAGGCTGACCTGTATACCCTCCTTTGTTACAGTAGTGTCTGGACACTGGCTGCTTTTTCAGTGTCAGGAGCCATATTGTGAACAGGGAATCTCTGTAGGGACTGTGATGATGTGAGGTAGTGCCAGCTTGTGCCAGCAGAAGCAAAGCAGTGGATGAATAAACATATGCAGGCATAGCTAGGTGGAGTTTTGTGAAGAATTATATGTCATTTGTATATGACTGATTTGTACAGGTGTTTGTGTTGAAAATGTATTTGTGAACCTGCTTGTGTTAAAATTATACCAACAGTGGGTTTTGCTGGACAGAAAAGAAATGCACATGTATGTCGGACTGTATTGTAACTGTTGAAGTGAATATATTGTAACAGAGGATATTGGAAGAGCAGAGGTAAATTTCAGTCCAGCTAAGTTTGAAAAATAGTCTGAAATTAAATTACCTGGTTTAGGCCATAAAGATTGTATCTTACAGTTCTGGTTGCAGCCAAAGACAAAATATCTGTGAAAACCAGGACTATGAATCCTACTGTATTGTCTTTAGGGGTGAATTAATTGCTATACTATAAGGGTGGAAGTTTTTCAAATGGGTTTATAGCTTCCTGATCCTGTAACATATCTTAGAAAAGCTCAGTGTGTGTGTATTATGGCACATGTGCTAGATTCTAGTTCAGTTTCTAGGAAATGGGGTAGTGTGGGAACCAGAAGTCAGACGACCAGATGTATGTGATGTCATTGTGTAATCTATCACTGAAATGATGTAATATTAGATGAGACAGAAGTCTCAGGGAAGTCTATTGTTGAAATCTGACAAAGAAGGATCCCTCACCCACTTCATCTTGCCTTGCTTTAGTAAGTAACCAGGAAATAGTAATTCTTTAAATCAGTCAGGAAAGTAGTGAGATTAGTTAAGTACTGTTTTTCTGTATCTGTGTGAATCTATCCATCTGTGTTATTTTTAATATTTCCTATGATTGAAACTCTGGTGGTTATTGTAAATGGACGTTTAGTATTTTCAAGTTTATTTATTATTAAATATATTTAAATTTTCATTGTGGTTGGTGGTCTTGAAAATATTTTAACCTTTGCAAGTACTTATTTATTTGGTGATATCGTGGTCTCTCCTGAAAGCCTTGCTGTTTGGTCAGCATTACCATTAGTATTTATATTAATTTTACTCATATAATTGGGTACCCTTGTAAGAGCCTTAAAGTAGCTAGTTGTAGTCTGGGCAGGGGGGGGGGGCATAAGCTGGTAGAGCTGTGCCAGCCTTTCCAGCTTCCCAGGTAGGTGTGCGTGTGTGTAGGTGAGCAGATCCAATGGCAGTGCAGTGGTGCAGCAGTTAGCATTGTCGCCTCACAGCAGGAGGTTCCCCGGTTTGATTCTAGGCTGGGGTGCATGTCCTCCCTGCATTTGCTCGGGTTTCCTCCAGGTGCTCCTGTTTCCTCCCACATTCAAAGGTCATGCATCTGCAGCGTTTCTGCATTGGGTGCCGCTGAAAATGGGCTCTGTCCCAGTCAGATTTTCCTGGTAAGCAAATGCTAAATTTTATACCTTTTTAGACTTGTATGCATTGATATTCTTTCCCTAGATACATAAGGAAGTTTCCTGGTAGGAGAACAAATCATTTCTTCCAGCTTTTGACATTACTGTGCTTTCACCATTTGTGGCTTTTCAAGCTTTTGAATTGTACTAATGTTGCAGGATTGGGGAGAGTTCTTGCCTTTTATTCATGTTCTTTCTGAAGGCTTCCATTTGAAACATCAACTTCACTAATTTCCATTGGCAGCATGCATTTATAACCCATTGTGATGTTGGGCTACACACATTTGAGTAGCATTTGCCTTTTAGTTAATCAAGACTCCTTTGTTTACCAAAGTGCTGTAGCTTGTCCCAGAATTAATCAAAAATGTAACCTTGCATGTGTGTGTGTGTGTGTGTGTGTGTGTGTGTGTGTGGGGGGGGGGTTACCATATTCATGAGCACTTAAACAGCTGTTTACTTATCCAGCAAAACATGAGATAGACTTCTCTTACAGATTTCTGTAACGTTTAGATTTTTCCCACTCTTCATTTTAGAAATCTTTGACATTTTGGAACCTTATCTGTGCTTAGCGCACTGCTTCTTGGGTCTTCCTTGTGTTGTTGTATTGAAATGCTATACTAAGTCATTGTTTTTATGTTTTATTGACAATTCTTTTCAAAGAGTAGTTACAGTATAAGAAAATAGAACATTATAAACCCTTGAGTGTGAATATACCATTGGTGGAAAAAGAGGAAATCAAGTGAATCCTGTGTTTCAGGAGATTTAACTGTAGAAATGTGATAATGTTGGGCATTAACAAAAGAAAAGGAAAAGAAAAAAGAGAGAGCTTATCCTGCATTGTTTGTAGTATGATTACAAGCCTCCGGTCATATATTTTCAGGTCAGGATTAGTAGTATAAGGTATGTTTACAGTAAGCAGCTAATCCCTACCTCTGCTGCATTAGTAGTACGCCCCTTGTTAATTAAGTCACTTAGAGTCAATACATTCAGTTCAAGTAGAAATGTACATTGCAAGTTGCCATATAAATAAAGATATCATGTTAGTTAGCAATATTGTAATTGTATCATTTATAAATCTGTGGCCTATTTCCCTAAGTGCAGAAATCATTGCAAAGCAGCAGGATGCTAAAGTAAAGAAAGAAGACTTTAAAGAATACTGGCTAGTGTGTGTTGTTAAATGTAGCTGCTAACTAAGACTAATTATAGCTGTGTATTCCTTATTCTAAATATTATATCCTGCTAGGTAACTGATTGTTCCACTGTATTGCACTGTTTTTTTTTGCAGTGTAATTTTTTTTCCCTCTGTTTGTCTGCATCTAAAGGTCTACTTCACTAGTTTAAACTGCATCTCAATTTTTTCCTTTCTTCCCCATTAGAACACCACTCAATTCTCCTACTTTAACTCAACCCACCCCTACTAAATCTTTGCAAAGCTAACAGACTGTTGTGTATAACGCCTATAACCTCTTGCAGTCTAATCTTTATTTAGAAATATTTTTCTAAAGGAAACAAGGTTAATATCTTTGTAATTGTCTTGCATAAGGTAGGAAGTAGCAGTGTAGTGTTTTCGCTTGGGAGTTCACAGCACCAGCATTACCAGATTAGCATTCCCGTATAACTCCCCAACCAGAAATTAATACAGGGACAAACAAAAGTAATTCCAAGGGAAGCAGATACTCTGAATTTACCACATTTATTCTGCTTTTCTTGCTCTCCCTTGAATAGAGCTCACAGATTCTCTGTAGTCTCATGGTGTATGGACCCGCTCCATTCGCCTCGCTATGCTCGGCTCACTCCGCTCCACTACCCTGCCCCCACTACATCTACATTTATTTTAACTCCTTGTCACCTCACCACTCCCTATAGCAACTTAGCTGCTTCTACCCAAACCACACCCCCTAACTTTCTCCCTGTACAATATACCCACACAATAGTATCCTACCATACCACTATACTATTCCACCCTTTAGACACAACACTACTTGCATCCAAATACCACTTCGACACATTATGCAAGTCTTACTGACATCTCTCCTTTTAACTCTCACAACCCTAACCGATATTACATATGTACATACTAACACACCACTACCCCACACCACCTACCAATACAACACATACCTCCACACTTATAGTAACCCACATAAACTTCTCAGTAGCTCCCACATTATATAATGACAACTCAATACTACACATACTAAAGAAGTACATTCCACTATTCTATACTAGAAAAATATTTAAAAACCACATAGGCATAGTACAAACACTCAAACTTACACTACTTTTAAGGAAATGTCGCCTAACCTCAGGAGATATTCACCCAAATCCAGGGCCATGCAACATCATGGCCCCTACCAAACACACATCAGATATACTTATCAATCTCAACTCTTGAGTATGTCAAAGAAACTTCCTCACTTACACGCATTCATAACCCACTACTCCCTTGACATTCTAACCATAACAGAGACTTGGCTAAAACCCAGCACCTAGAGTGAAGAAATTCTCCCTCCAGGATATAATATCCTAAGACTAGACAGAGTAGGAAAGAAGGGATGGGATGTTGCAGTTCTATATAAAAACACACACTCCCACCTCTACAAGCTCCTCTACTTAAATTTCATAATGCTGAGACCTTGGGCTCTGTGCTACTTCTAAACAAGAAAAAGAGCATCAATATTATTTGTGCTTGTATCCCTCCAGGTAATAACTCTCCAACAATTGAGGAAATTCTACAATGGACAAGGAATAACCTCCCATAAGAGACTTACTAGGCGACCTAAATACTGATTGGCTAGTCTGTAACTCCAAAAAACCCACTAACCCACATCAACCTATACGTATTCTCTCAACTCATCCATGAACCCACTAGAGTAGATAAAAAGTCCCAAAAGAAATATATACTAGTTTGGACACTGGTAAACTGCCCTGAACATAATTACCAAATAGGTTGTCTACCAGATGGACTTAGCGACCACCTCCCAACATTCCTCATACGGAAACGCACAAACGTATCCAAACCCATAGTATATAGACAATTTAGAGATGATCAAAATGTAAACCCACAGGATCTTAACACTACTTTAAAAAAATGTAACTGGGAACCATCACGCACCCCTAACCTTAGACCAAGCAGTTGACTACTTCAATAGTACTCTTAATAATATCCTTAATTTAGTAGCCCCTATAAGAAAACTTAGAGCTAAACTACATTATGCTGCATGGCTTAGTAGGTCCACTAGAGCCTTATTAAAGTCCAGAGATAAGGCATGGAAAACCTGGAAAAAGGATAACACTAGTCTATCCAAACAAAACTATCAACAACTTAGGAATCAAGCCAAAAAACAAACAAAGCTTGATAAACAGAACTACTTCCTAGGTATCCAAAACAAACACTCTAAAGACCCTCAAATGTTTTGGCATACAATGAACTCCCTACTAAAACCTGGCAAAACCACCACACCTGCTCCCACCTCCACCAATACAAATAGCAACATAGCCTCCTAATTCAATTCTCACTTTACTGAATCCATTAAATCCCTATCCACCCAACTATCCAAAAATAGCTATTCACCCATGCCAATATCTCCTCCTAACAAAACACCTTCCTTTATGCTCTCACCTGTCCCAACGTCTACAATTAAAAAATACCTCTTAAAACTAAAACCCACTACTCTTGCAGCAGATGGTATATCAGCTAATTTCCTAAAAATAGCCGCTGAATCCTTATCCTACCCTGTCTCAATCCTTATCAACTGCTCCATACAGGAAGCCTGTATCCCTCAACTGTGGAAAATCTCGTACAGTATTCCCCTTCATAAAGGTGGCAATTCCTATGATTTCTCAAATTACCGCCCCATTGCCCTTTTGTCTCCTTTATCAAAGATACTTGAGAAATGTATTCGCTCTCAGGTCATGCTTTTCCTAAATACAATCAATCGCCTCTCCTCTACACAACATGGCTTCTGCCCACACCACAGCACAACTACCGCTGTTCTCTCTTTTACTAATCTGGTTAACCAACATAGAAATAATAACAGTTTCGTATCTGCTATATTCCTGGACCGCTCTAAAGCATTCAATATGGTTTCTCACTCCATACTAATAGATATACTAACCTCTTTATCCTTTGCCCCTGACATTATTGCCTGGTTCAAAAACTATCTATCTGACAAACAACAATCTGTCCAGTGGCAGGGTGTTCTATCACCTTTACTTCCAACCACCATAGATGTACCTCAAGGTTCTATACTGGTTCCACTTCTCTTTTCCATCTTCACCAACAGTCTGCATACCTCTACCGTGAACTCTTCACTCATACAGTATGCAGATTATTCAACCCTAATCTTCTCAGCCCCATCTCTTACCACTCTGCAACAAATCACCCAGAAAGCCTTTACCTCAGTGGAATGTTGGATCACATATATCCAACTTATCCTAAATCCCAGTAAAACTAAATTACTCCTATTTACCCCTAACAAATCAAATACCTCTTCTCTCTCCTTCTCTATTACCTCCGAAAATGGTACTGTCATTTCACCCTCTCCCCATACCAAACTCCTTGGCATTGAAATACACTAACCTCCACTTTGACATGGGTATGTATCACTTCACCTAAAACTCATTTCACCTAAACCAAATCGCCTAAAACTCATTTCACCGACAAGTAGTACAATAAGGCAAATCAAAGGTTATATGTCCTTTTCCCCACTGTAGTGTGATCCTATTAGTATACATAGTACAGCCCCCCCCCCCCCACTTATTTTGGTTTTATGTTGTCTGGTTTTGTGTTACTTTATTTAGTAAAAGCCAACTAGGTGGGGAGGTAATGCACCCCCCTTACTATATATACTAACCAGGATCGCACTACATCCTTTGACATCCATATCTCTCAAACTATCAAAAAGGTGCACACAAACATGGGTACCCAATGTAGACAAAAACTTTGTCAAATCAAGCTCGGGGTCACCCTAGCCCAGACTTGCCTTCTGTCCACATTAATGCAGCACCAATACTGACCCATGTCAGAAAACTTGACCTTGACAAACTTGTCTTGTTATAACAAAATTGCCAAGTTTGCTAACAACTCCGTCTTTAGAGGCCATCATTGTATACCTATAAGGCAGCTTCAGTGACTCGAACTACCACAGTTGTTAACTTTCCACCAACTAGTCATTGTATATAACATTCTAAAACATCCTGACGAAACTCCAGCACTAAGGAAATTACTAACTCACTATACAGCAAATCCGTCCGCTCCGTTTTGCCAACAAATCACTCCCCTCTATCTCCTCAGCCAACAACACTGCAGGGAAAGCTCTGTTTTCACACACTATAGCTAAAAGTTGGAATAACCTCCCCATTTCTGTGACTTCTGCATTAAATACTACACAGTTCAAAAACTTAAGTCTCATTTTATAAGTTCATGGCTTTGTCCATGTGTTACATAATCCACTGTAAGCATGGTATTGATAAATGTAATCTCTTATCCTTGGTATGTTGTTTTGTAGTGATTTTTGTCCTATTCACAACTAACAAAATGTATATATGTAATTTTTCTGATGTTTTTTTTTTAAATGCTGCTATGATGTCTCTGTTTTCCTTTTGTATATGTGGAGCTTTTCTCCCCAGGCCTCCGCTGTAAATGGACCTCGTCCAGTCGGACCATTCCGTTTAACAAATGTAAAATAAATAAAGCTATCAGAGCAGATGGATGTTGGTAAAGGCGAAGCTTTATATCACTTGAGTTCCTGTCATTAAATGTCTTCCCTTCTTATTCTTCTGAAATCAGTACTGAATCATTTATACGTTTTGGCCCAATGGACTGAGTACAGAACTGTGTACAGCAGGCTTTTACCATTCTGTACAACAATGAACATCACCATGTGGAAAGTTGTAGTTGGCAGTATAAATATTTCTGTCAGAGAAGAAATGGCCTAGGCTACACTTCTGTGCTACAGTTCTGGCTGCTGTGCTGTAAGTTGAAGTTCTGAGCTACTCTTGAATTGGATAATGGAGTTAGGTACCTTGGAGCTAAAGCTTAGAACTGCTGTGTTTATAAAGCAGAGTGCAATGTGGAAGCCAGATATTAGTGACCAATTCCATGCACTGTTAACGTGAAGTGGGTGGTGTGCCTGAGATCAAACATATCGACTGTTAGCCATTGTCAGCCTTACATGAACTATTTGTGGCACTGATTATTGCAGAGGGTAAACTTCTTCATTATAATTCATTAATTTCATTATGGAACCTCCCCTTAGCCCCTGCAGTTCTACCCTCTTTCTTTAAAGAGTTAAATTACAGCTTTAATAAATGCAGATTTAAGAGATTCCCTTTTCTTTTGCAACTGTTTTGTGATCTAGGCCTGTGATATGCAATACATACTTTATTGGCCATGTGTGTAACCTATGTATTTCAGCACTAATCTTTCTCTGCTGTACTATGTATTTTTATAGGCCATTTGATTCTTTTGTTGTGGCATTTTATATGTTGGGCTGTGCTGTGGGCATTTTGTACTAGCCCCCCCCCCCCAAAAAAAAAAAACATGGATGAGCAGGCATCAGTCTGTCTCTCCCTTCTACTTTGCCACACTGGCTTGCTAATCTAATCCATGTTCCTTTTAGAGTTGTCAGAATCAGCACCTGTACACCAGAGGAGCTGGGCAAGTCCTTTCCATGCCTTTCAGTCATGTTGGATTTTGCCACCCTGTATATCAGAGGCTTTTACTCAGTGACATCTATTTTAATAATGTGGAGTGGAACTGGAAGGGACTTTTCTTTGAGGCTACCTTCAAATGTGGCACCATGAGAGGACTGTAAGAAAGAAAAGGAAATTATGGCAGCTGAATTTCTGATGGAAAATGCACTTATGTAAATGGTACCCAAGAACCTGCTGAAGGACTAAGGAAAAGGAGCATAGCTGTCCCAAGGCATGGGAGTTGTCATTAGTAATAACCCAAAGATGATAAAGTGGTGTGGGGAAGAGAAGTGGGAAAACAACTGAAACGTTTGTCTTGCAATAAGACAATGTCAGCAGTATGATAGGTGACATTACTGTTGTACATGTCACTGGTTGGACAACATCTTTCTTGGTCTATGCGTATCCTGTAAGTCCTTTTTTGTGTAGAAAGGAACAAAGAAGAGATGGTGCAGATCACAGAAGCTAATAGAACTGCTTTGCAAGGCCAGTGAATTGAAGTAAATATTTTTACCTTTTTTTTCGTATAGTTATCATTTGTAGAAAGCCAGCTGCTGTGTTCTAAAGGCATTCTTGTGTTACATATGCAGATGTTTCTTGCTGAACCACTTGTGATCCAGTCACTGTAGTCCTTAAAGTATAAATTCAGTTGCTCTTCAAAGCTTGTTGTTCCTTACTTATGATCACTAGCTAGTTAGTTAAACTGGTTAAACCTCTATTTAATCTAATTTAACTGATCGAGTGAGCTGCTCCAATGGACTGTTTCAGCCATGACCCAAGCTGTAGGGTAATAACAAGTAAAACAGAACAGTAAATACAATCTTTGAAGTAGTAGTACAGTGGGTAACCACACAAAATTTAAACCAGTGAACGATGCTTTGTTTTTAAAGTACAGGGTTATAAGGTTTACAGCGTCTGTTTTACATACATGAATACACATCTGTGTTGCTCATTAATTTCATTAGAAATGTAACTCTTCAAGAATACTGTCAGGGTTATTACATAAAAGGTGAGAGCATAATAATTGTAACAGTTCTTATTCGTATAGTGCACATGTGTTAAAGCATAGTAGCTGTATATTATAGTTGTCTGAAAAAAGATGGGCTAGGATGGGTCTGGTAAACTTTTTAAAAACAGTGAGTTAGAAGGATAGTGTTATCAAGTGTCAGTGCATTTTTAAATTATAAATAGTAAGCTATTAGGAACTAATTGTAGTTGGTAGTTCATAGGTGTGTACTAGGCTAATGGCACTGAGGCCTTTACAAGCCTAGCTGATAAGATTACCCTGGCATCATGCCAACCGACCTTAGTTCCCAGTGCTTCTGTCTAGTAGCACCACTGGAGTGATCCCCAGGGTGAATTTTCTGTTTCCCATCCACTCATCAAGATTTCTCTTGAAGAGGTTCCAGTGAGGTGCTCTACTTGACATGTATGGGAAAGTCTGTCCCATAGCATGGGCAGTCTCTGGGTTATGAACTTGTCCCTCCAGCATGCTCTGTTGATTTTATGGTAATGAGGTTGAGGCCTCTGGAGCATGTGGTGTGGAGGGATTGGAATTTCTTTAGATGTAGCATTTCTAACAGAGCTGGGTCAGATATGGCTTTGTAAGTCAAGCACAGATCGCCTCTAAGTAAGCGATACGAGACAGAGAATAGTTGGAAGTTTTTTTGAGTCTGTCCATGTAGGACAAGTGTTTAATGCCTAGGATCCTCTTTGTTAGGTACATTTGTGGCTTCTCCAGTTGTTGCAGGTGTCTAGTGAGGTACATGCCACATGTGGGGCATTGTACTCTGTTTGGCCTAATGAGGGAAGACTAGAGGGAGACAATGACTTCTTTCTTCCTGGATGCAAAACCCTTAGTAATGAGATGTGCCACATAGAAGGACTTTCTGGCCAGAGTGGCAAAGTGGTGGTCAAAAGAGAGGTTGCTGTCAACCTGTGTTCCCAGATCTCTTATAACGCCTTGTGTTCAGTAGACTACTATCGATGTGGTAATTCATGGGAACCGGATTTTTCCCAAAGGGGATGACAAAACATTTTTTGGGCTTGAGCTTAAGGCCATGGTTCTGACACCAGTTGTTGGTCTCAGTGAGGCCTTTCTTTAGGATGTCAGCATCACTTGGGGAGTTAATAATAACTCCCAACTTGCAATAGTCTGTGAGCTTGGTCAGCCAGAGTCCCTTTGTGATGACCTGGACTAAAGAGAAGTAGATACCAAATGGGAGAGGACCCAGGACCGAACCCTGTGGGACTCCACTCGTGACTGGTCGGCAGTCTGACTTGGAGTCGGCTACTTTCACACTGTTGGTTCTGTCTGTGAGCCAGTTTGCAGCCCACCTAGTGATATAAAGGTCGATGCCTAGCTTACTGAGTTTTTCTATGATTCCTAAGTAGGGAATGGTATCAAAGGCCTTGGCCAGATCAAGGTAGGCTATATGAACCACCTTGCCTTCATCCACAGCTCTGGTGACTGACTCAAAGAAGTTGACCAAGTTGAGCAGGCATGATCTACCTTTCTCAAAACCAAACTGTGTGGGATCCAGAGTTTGGAGATTCCCTATATCCTTGTTTATTAGGTCCATGATGATGCGTTCCATAGCTTTGCTCATCAGGCTAATGGGGCAGTAGTTCCCAGGGTCTGTAGTCGCTCCTCCTTTGTGGAGAGGGATGACTCTAGCAGTGCGCCATTCGTTAGGAACAAAGCCTGAGGTGAGTTTGTGATTGAATAGGGCACACAGGTGAGGTGCTAGTTCACTCTGTAGTTCATGTAGAACACAGCTAGGGATATTGTCAGGTCCTGTAGAAGCTGTATTCTTGGGCTTGGACAGTTCTGTTTTAACCTGTGCCACAGCAATACTGGGTGCCTGGCAATCCACAGGTATTGTGATTAGTCCTTGGGGGGGGGGGGGTAAAGTTGGCACTGAATCTGTTGGGCAGTATATTGGAAATATCTGTTAGCTCTGTATAGGAGGTACCATTATGCAGTAGCTCAGAGCAAATCTGGGTATTGCCATGGAAATTCTTTACATAACTGTAGAAGGCCTTGTGGTTGTCCTTATTTTCTGTTGCAATTCTGTTTTCATAGCTAGCTTTTCAGGATTTGATGAGGGATCTCAACTTCTTGTTGAGGCTGATAAGGGAGTTTTTCCAGTCTTGAGATTTCACCTTATTCCGCATCAGTTTCCCCTCCTGTTGTCGAGCTTGTTTATGGAAGGAGACCACCAGATTGGCTTCCTTTTTTTGAAGGAGAGCGTTTTGGTTCTGTTTGGTATGGTGAGATCCATGCATTTGTGTACGTGTTCATATAGTGTATTGGTGTATGATTCGCCGGTCATGCAACCATTCTCCATTTGCATGGGTGCCATGAAGTTAGCTACCTCTGATTTTAGGAGCCCAAAGTTAGCTTTAGAGAAGTTTTTCATGGTTGTTACCTTTGTATGGGGTGGGGGGGGGGTGGATTTCCAAGGTGATTAGTTTGTGTTCGGATCTAACCAGGGAGGAGTTGACTATTGGTGTAGAGCAACAGTCGCCCATGTTAGCAATGACCAGGTCAAGGATGTTGCTACCTCTAGTGGGGGTAAGAATGAGCTGGTCCAGGGCATTGGAATTAATGAATTCCAGGAAACGTTGGGCAAGTGTATTGGTACAGGGGTAGTTTTCCCAGTTAATGGGGGGGGGGGTCATTGAAGTCGCCCAGTATGAGAGTGTTAGGCTAGACCCTAATATTCTCCAAGGTGCTTAACATGAAGTGTGAGTCTTGGGACATGGTTGGGGACCTGTAGCAGGCTACGACCTGAATCGCTGTCTTACCCAATGCTAGCTGCACCTGAAGTAGCTCAGATGCGTTATGTTGGGCTACCAGTCTGGAGGTGTGTGCATCCTTTCTGAATATGGAAACACCACCGCCTTTGGAGCTTTGGTCCAAGTTCTGGGGCCGAAAGGTGTGTAATGAGTTATAGCTTGGTAGTGCAGGGGTGCGTTCTGCTGCCTTGAACCAGGTCTCTGTTACAGCACAAATGTCTATGTTCTCCATTTTAAGGAGTGCTTTGAACGAGTGCATTTTGAGATTTAGACTTCTAGCATTGAGCAGCATGACCCTCAGATTGCATTTGTTTGTAGCTGTTACGGAGGTAATTTGGTCTGTGGAACACCACCTAAAATAGGCACTATAGGGGTAGCAAGAGCCTTGGCCAGTATCCAGAAGCCCAGGGGTGACAGATGTAGGCCATCTCTGGCAAAGCATAGAGTTCTGTCAATCAGGCAGACAGATACTGGATCCTCCTTAGAATGACACCAGAAACATAGCCAATTGAAATCAATCATTTTCTGCTTGTACTGTGATGATATTCTGGGTGATAGTAAGATGCTGCTCAGGGCTAGGGTCATACCCGCCTGGGCTACATAATCCGAGAGCTCATCCATTTCTCTTTACATGTAGAATAGTGAGGTACATCTCAGGTCATTCATACCCCACATGTACAATGACAGTGTCATATTTGTACCTGTTGTTGAGGGACCTGAGTCCGTGCATTATGTGGCGGATCCTGGTGCCTGACTGTTAGTTTCTCCTTATTCAACCTAGTGAATGGGATATCAGTGTGTCACACTATCAAATCACTTATGACTAGTGTGTTGGACATGCTGTTTTGCCTTGGGGGCTTTGGTTGAGTGGCACACTGTTTAGGACAGTTGTGTCTCATGATTAGTGTTGTGTTGTGGTAGTCTAGTGTGTTTCTGCCTTGGAGGTCTCTGCTGCTTGGGTAGATTTTTATTGAGAGCCTCTGCAAAGGTGGGTGTGTGGTTTGAGCCTACGCGAAGGTGGGTGTGAGGCAGTGCTGGTGTGTGTTCTGGAGGGCTATGTGTTCCATGTGGTGTGGTGCAAATGTTGACCTTCTCCTCTTGACCAACTATTCCGGTCTTGGCTGGAGAGTGCGGATATATAAATGCATCTCTCGCAAGTGGTTGTCTGAGTGTTGCGAGGTAAGAGGATAGGGTTGTCAATGTACATGAGGCAGTTGCTGCATTGCCTTAGGATGCCCAAGTTCACCAGGTTAATAGGAGAAAGCACAGGGAACTGACCTTAAGACATGACTGGGGGAGTGGGCATGAATAATAAGTACTCGAGCTGTTTCCTTGTAAAATGTTTAGTGCTTGTAGCGTTTTTGTGTGCTACAATAATTCCTACAAGAATTCTAGTAAAGTGCTAGACTAATAAGCTAGTAAAAGTACAGGAGAGGAGAGAACTAGCAGATCTAAGGGAAAAATTGAAGAGCAGACTTTGGCACCACTCAGAAGCTTGCAGACAGTCCTGGATGCAGCAAATCTTTATCTGGAATAGACTAGTTACAGGAAAGGCGAGAAACAAGCGCAAACACAGGCTTTTAAACCCGAAAGTTGAAAAAGATGGAAAAACTGCCCAAACTGCCAATAAACTATAATTTCTTGGCCAGAAACCACTCCTGTTGTAATAGACAGGCTACTTAGTGCTTACCACTCTCACTGATAAGCTAGAAGGCTTCCCTCCTATACAGAAAGGCTTGCGGGGCTCAGAAGCTTACATACAGTCCTGGATACAGCAGATCTGTATTTGGACTAGACTAGTTACAGGCAAGGCGGGAAAAGCGCAAATGCGGGCTTTTAAACCAGAAAGTTGAAAGAGTTGGAAAAACTGCCCAAAAGGACAGTATTTGCTTTAATCAGTTAAGTATAGGAATTGTAGTTTGTTTTAGAAACAAGATATGAAGGAACTGAATTTATACAGATCTTGTGTGGGAATCCATGCCATACTGCTGGGTCAGGTTTAGAAAAGCAGCATTCTGTTTTAGGTAGTAAAAGGTTCTCTTTGAATCTTTGAAGAGTGTTAGAATCTGGGGTATGGTTTTGTAATGATTGTAGTGTGTTCAGAGTAAATGCTATCTTTTCCCATATTGTTTTAGCTTCTACTAACTGTTTGTTGCATTCTGTTGTGTAATGTTTTTAATCCTTACTATTATGCCAATTTTTGAGGGGGATCTGTATGCAAATCAACATTTTCTTCTAATTAGTAACTTTGGTGCAGAAGAACTGAGATTTAAACTCTGATGTAAACTTTCATGTTTACCAGCATTCAGGAAGCAGATATTTGACTTTCCATTTACAGCATGGAGCTGAAGATCGTAAGGGTCTGCAAAGGCACACCTGAGAATATGACATTGTTGGTGAAGCACACATTTTTTCTGTCTGTTAGAAACCACTTTCAAAACTGCATGCATCACTCCATTCTTCATTTCTGTGGGTGCATTCAAAGACGTTTGTTGTATTTTGCCCAGAAAATTGCCATTTATGATTGGTGCACCGGTTTAAATAATTACTACAAAAGTATACTTTTTGAAGTAAAGACAGGAATGAATGTGTTGGTGATTTCTAAAGATTGTTGGATTGCAGTTTAACACTGTGATGTTACCTATGTAGAGCTTATATCTTTCTAATTTATAGAGATAAACTTTTAGTTTATAAATTGATTTGACTTCACTCTTAGTCTGTTGATACAAACAGTATCATCATCAAATTATCTTGAGCCACAATACCAGAATACTGCTGTATTTATTTTTTATCTCTGCTGTACATGTGTTAGTTGGACTTATGAAATAAATGTAATCTTTTATAGTATATCCTTTGTTTTTATTATTTTAGATTTATTTACTTAGATCCAGACTTTGCCTGCTTGAGCAGTGTGGTTCTTTTCATGTTTACATAAGTAAAAGTTAACAGTATTTAACTGTGTGACATAAGATTACAAAACTGTTCATACAACTAAATGTTCGAAATGTGAACTAATGCTTGAGGAGCTGGTGGCATAGATGGCGTTTATGATGACACCATTGACTAGGATTTCATTGTTTTTGTTGGGTTGGTTATCTAAGAATGATTCTCCTTGGTCTAGAATGAAGAACAGTGGGGTACACCAGATGGCTCTTTTTCCTTCACGGAAACTGAAAGGATAAACTATTGTATGATATCTCTTGATTTTATATACCACTACATAAAATTGTTTAATGTGGAGCTTCTCTCCCAATATTGTGTAAAGTAAGCCTGCCTGCAACAAACTATTGTATGTTATATCTTGATTTTATTTATCACTGTATAAAATTGTTTGATGTAGAGCTTTTCCCCCCGGGCCTCCGCTGTAAATGGACCTAGTTCCAGTCGGACTTTCCCGGTAAACAAATGTAAAATAAATAAATAATAAAATACTGAAGTATACACACACAAACTGAAAAGATACACACACAAACACACATGAATATATATGTGTCTTCACATTAAAGAAATGCCACTTACCCAAATTTCATATAACCGAGAAGAAAACAATTTAGTGGCATTTTACCCCCCCCCCCCAACTAAATATACCAACTCCAAGATCTCACTATAGTGAGTATAAGGGCAAACTCCAAAATGTTGGCCGACTGCCTTTACCTAGTTTAAACTATCAATAATGTCAGTGTTCATTAAAATGCCCCTTCAGTGTTTTCGTGTGGGTTATATGAAATTCGAGTAAGTGGCATTTCATTAATTTGAAGTAGACCCATATATATATATATATATATATATATATATATATATATATATATATATATATACATACACGCACACATACATATGTACATACAGAGAGAGAGAATCTTGCCATGAATTTCTACACAATCGGAACGCACCTGCACCACAATAATTGTGTATTACTAATTTTGTTATATTTTTTCATGTCTTAAATGCCCTCATGGGGTCAGATATTGAGGCAGTTTAGCTTTCTCTCCAATAGTGCACTGTGAGGGTACAGCTAGTGAGATTAAAATGTCTTAGTCGGCCATGTCAGTTCACAGTCCATTTAATTTAGAATGGAAGTAGTTAGAATCACCAGTAAATATGACAATGATTTTTTTAAGTGCCTGCTGATTTTTTTTCATATGTATAATACGATCTATTAAATACTCTTGTGGAACAATAAAATATGAGTGAAATAACAGAAGTAACAAAAGTATTTTAAAAATTATGCTTTGAATTGTAGGTCTATTTTTGACTTCCTTCCTTGTATCAGCCAACAGGTCACATTTTCCTGGCTTCCAGAACTCAGATAATTTTTGAAGTTGCTCTAAGTGATTCAGTTTTATTCATCTTCAGACTATAAGAGACTTAATAGTTGTATGCCCTTAAAGGAGGGGAAAGCATGCAGCTTTATATGACTGTGCTTGGTCAAAACTGTGCTTTTCAGTGGATGTAAAATAGAGTTACAGGTACCTTGCTGTGTGCATTTATCTTAGCAAAAAAAAAAATCAAATATGATGAGCAAAATGAACCAAAAGCATTGGAGACAACTTCCTAAATAAAGTCTCATGGAATTTCATTCAGCCAAGGCATGGTGGGTACTAAGGAAGCTGATTAGGATAGAAATGCCACAGAGGGGAAGAAATTGCTAACTGCTTCATTAAAATGTGAAAGGATTGGCATTATTCTCTAGAAAGGAAAACACACTTGGAGGAAAAGGAAGTGCTGAGTTAAGAGTCTAGTTATCCTTTCAAGTATACATTCTCATGTATATCTGTGGAAAGAGGGTGAATAAGATAGGAGAGATAGACTGGAGTACTTGCTGCCCATCCCTGTGTATTTATGTTTTATTTACTTATTTATTTAATTTATTTGTACTACACTTCAGGAGGTGGAGCAGAAGATTTGCAGCAGTAATTTGAGCTACAAGAACAAAATATAAAAAATACAGAATAAACATAGTTTTTTTGGCTCATTTTTACTGGTTATTGCTTCTAGCAATTTATATATAGCACTTTTTATTGCCTGCAGTGGTGGTGCTGCGGTAGCGTTGTCGCCTCATAGTAAGACGTTGTCCTGTTCGATTCTCAGCTAGAGCGTCTTGTGTGTGGAGACATGCGTGAATGGGCGTACCTTCGTTGAAAGTTGTGCTTCAGGGCCGGCAACTCAGCACGTAAAAATCTACTGCCAATCATTAGCGGACCGGAGTTCTGCTGTGACGATCTCTAACTGGGAAAAGCCGAAAGACACAACAACAACTTTTTATTGCCTGCTGCATACATTGTACTGTATTTTATTAACTAATCTGCACAGTTAAACTAAAATTGTCTGCTTTACAGGGCCTGATTAGTAAGTTTTTAACTGTCACACTGTTTGTAAAGCTTTTTAGCTAGTTTCACTGTGTGAAAGGTATTAACAGGAAATTTTCTGTACTTGTTATGCACCTATTTGTTTGTTCTGATTTCCTGCCAAGGAGTGCATCATATAACTGATTTGTTTGAAGTTAAAAGCATTCTGTAGAGTCTCCTGGCTCCTTTATCTGTTTAAAACTTTCATTTTGTGGCTCACTGCTGTTCTTCTGCTGTGATAAACATTTCAGTAGTGTTTACTGTCTAAAAGAGTATAGGCTGGTAGCTTTAGTATTGTTCCCCAACCTCACTCCTTGTTGGTGTCTTGCTGTTATACTTGGTGGCTTTGCAGTTGCCCGCCCCTACTGTAAATTTGATCTGGGACACTCCTCCCAGTCTACTGTCATTAGCTCACTCTACCTAATACAGAGAGAACATTTGAGAAGGCCAACCCACCTAGTTTCCTAACCTTGAGTTATCTTCTGCTGCTTCTTCTCTCCCTTTTCTTTACAAAAAAAATTTTGCTAGAATCTCCCTGTGTTCTGCTTAACTGTAACATAAAAAAAATTGTACTTGTTTCCTTCCTTTCCTATAACTAGTCTAGTCCAGCTACAGATTTGCTATATCCAGGACTGTTTGCAAGCTTCTGAGCCCCCCAAGCCTGTCTGTGTTAGAGGGGAAGCCTGCCAGCTTATCAGTGGGAGAGTGGTAAGCACTAGGTAACCTGTCTACCACATAAGGAGTGGTTTCTGGCCTGGAAATTGTAGTTATTGACCTCAACTTTCTGATTTAAAAGGCCGCATTTGCACTTGTATCTTTCCTGTAACTAGTCTAGTTCAGATACAGATTTTTAGTTTTAGCACTTGAATTTGCTTATTCGTACTCTGCAATTGTTTAGAACTTGTTGTAAGCACTAAATAAACTACAAATTATTACAGCACTCAACCTTCCTTATTACCTAGAGGAAAACAGTTCTTGTACTCACTTTCCTCACTTGTCTAGAGGAAATAGTTTTTTACTCAGGCATGACCAAGTGTCACCTCCCAGTGTTCTCTTCTATCTGATTAATCTGGGAATCTGGGGGCAATGTAGCAAATGCCTCATGCACACAGACAACCCTCTCCTCCTACCACCCAACACTGCAACCTATGAGAGATGCACTTATCAAGCCAAAGTGGAGGTAAAGCTCTCTCCAACCAAGACTGAACTTGACAGTCAAGAGGAGAAGGTAAACACTTGCACCACACCAGACTCATCACATAGTCACACTAAACCTACACCTTTAAAATCCACACATAGAAGCACAAAAACATTCGCGGAGGCTCTCGGTAATAATCTGCTGAAGCAACAGAGACCTCCAAAGCAGAAATGCAAGCAACCTCCACCCCCCAACACAACCAAAATGACACATAGCCCACAGATTCAGTGTGCCACTCAACCACAGCCCATAAGGCAAAACAACGTACCCAACACACTAGTCATATGTGACTTTATAGTCAGGCACACTGATGTCCCAGGCTAAACAAGGAGAGGGTTACTGTCAGCTGGCAGGATTCGCCGCTTAACCCAGGCACTCGGGTCACTCCACAACAAGTACAAATATGACTTTCCTCATTATCCATGTTGGTGTGAATGACCTGAGACATACCTCCCTGGACTACATGAAGAGAGACATGGAAGAGCTCTCCGATCTCGTAGCCCAGGCAAGTATGACCCTAGCCCTGAGTAGCATCCTGCCATTGCCCAGAATTATACTGCAGTACTAGGACAAAATGATTGACTTCAACAATTGGCTAAGCTTCTGGTGTCATTCTAAGGGAATCCAGTATCTGTCTGCCTTAGACGACATGGTCGACAGACCACGATGCTTTGACAGAGATGGCCTGCACCTGTCTCCCCTGGGATTCCAGATACTGGCTAAGGCTCTTGCTGCCCCTATAGTGGTTTTTTTAGGCAAGGTTCAAATGACAAATTCACCACCGTAACAGGAACAGGCAAGCAAAAAATGAGGGTAATGCTACTCAATGCTAGAAGTCGAAATCTCAAAATGCTCTCCCTCGAGCCACTACTTAAAATGGAGAACATAGATATCTGTGCAGTGACTGAGACCTGGTTCAAGGCTCCAGAGAGCACCCTTGCATTACCAGGCTAAAACTCATACCACACTTTTCGGCCACCTAACCTGGACCAGAACACCAAAGGCAGAGGTGTGTCCATATTCATTAAGGATATCCATACCTCCAGGCTAGTTGCTCAGCATAATGCATCCGAGGTTATCCAAGTGCAACTAACTCTGGGGAAAACTGCAATCCAAATTGTAGCTTGCTACAGATCCCCACACCATGCCCCAGGATTCCCTCTCTTTTCTTGATATACTGGAAAATATTAGGGCTCAACCAAACACCCTAATAATGGGTGATTTCAACAACCCCACCATTAACTGGGAAAACTACTGGTGCACCAACTCCTTCACTTAACGCTTTCTAATGCAGTGCTAATTGTATAATTAGATTTAATGATTTTATTTGTTGTATCTGATTATTGGGTAATACAGATATTTAAACTGAGTGCTTTTTCTTCACTGTGAGATCTGATGAAGCGTGAGTTGTTCATGCGAAAGCGCTCAACTGTTAGTTTCTAAGAATAAAAATTTTATCCTGGATTTCAGAGGTGTGGTGGTTCCAACTTGTGTTGCGTTATACTCAGCACTTTCTGGAATTCATAAATTCCAGTGCCCTGGATCAACTTATCCACACCCCCACCAGGGGCAACAATATCCTAGACCTAGTCATTACCAACATGAGTGACTGGTGTTCCACACCTTAAGTCAACTCCTCATTGGTGTGATCTGACTATAAGCTAATCACTCTAGATATCCACATCCCGCCCCCACCCCCCATTAAGGAAACCACGTTAAAAAATTTCTCCAAAGCCAACTTCATACTGCTTAAGACAGAAGTGGCAAACTTCATGACACCCATGCAGATGGACAATACAGTTACGACTGCTGAATCCTACACAGAATCACTCTATAAGCACTTACACGAGTGCATGGATCGTGCTATCCTCCACAAAAAGTAAGCCAATCTGGTGGTCCCCTGCCATAAACAAACTCTACAACAGAAGGAAGAAACTGTTTCAAAAGAGTCTAAAACCCCCATGAGTGGAGGAGTTCCCTGGTCAGCCTCAGTAAGAAGCTGAGATCCCTTATAAGATCCTCCAAAGCTAGCTATGAAAACAAAATTGCTACTGATTCTAGGGACAACCACAAAGCATTCTATAGCTTGTCAAGAATCTCAATGGCAACACCCAGAGCTGCTCTGAGTTATAGCACAACGGCACGAAAATTACAGAAGCAACTGATATTGCCAACATCCTGGCAGATAGGTTCAGTGCTAAATTTACCCCCCTCTCACCCCCTAAAGGGCCCATATCTATACAGGAAAAATGCAGAGTCCCTGCAATCACAACTACGCAGGTAAAAGCTGCACTCTCTAAAGCCAAAAATACAGCATCCATGGGACCGGACAACATCCCAGGCTGTGTTTTTACACGAACTTCAGAATGAACTGGCTCCCCACCTAAGCACCATGTTCAATCATAGTCTTACATCAGGCTTTGTGCCCACTGAATGGCGCACAGCAACAGTTATCCCACTCCACAAAGGGGGAGCCACCACTGATCCCGGGAACTATCGCCCTATTAGCCTGACGAGCCTGGTCTGTAAATGTATGTATCATCATGGAACTCATAAACAAAGAAATTGGTAACCTCCAAACTCTGGACCCCACCCAGTTTGGGTTTGTGAAAGGCAAATCATGCCTCCTGAACCTGATTGACTTCTTTGAGGCAGTCACCAAAGCTGTAGACGGGTAAGGTGGTTCACACAGCCTATCTTGACCTCGCCAAGGTTTTCAACACCAACCCCCATTCTGGAAATATAGCTAAACTCACTAAACTAGGTATAAATCCCTATGTCACAAGATGGGTTGCCAATTGGCTCACTGACAGAACCCACACTGTAAAAGTTGCAGACTCCAAATCGGACTTCAAACTGGTGACAAGTGGAGTACCACAGAGTTCAGTCCTGGGACTTCTCCTGTTTGGTATCTACTTCTCTGAAGTACAGGCCGACACAGAAGACCTTTGGATAGCGAAGTTTGCAGATGACTGCAAACTAGGAGCCATAGTTGAGTCCCCAAATGATGTGGACATCCTACAGAAGAGCCTCACTGAGACAGATGCCTGGTGTTAGAGCCATGGTCTCAAGCTCAATGCCAAAAAGTGCATTGTCATCCCCTTTGGTAAAAACTCTGTACCCATGAACTATCACATAGGCGGCAGTCTATTTAACGTTGAATGTGTGATAAGAGACCTTGGGGCCCAGGTGGACAGTAGTCTCTCCTTTAATAATCACATCGCCACAGTAGTCAGGAAATCCTTCAGCATGGTACACCTCATCACGAAAGGGTTCTTATCCAGGAAAAGAGGTCATTGTTCCCCTCTACTAGGCAGTCATTAGACCCATTAATAGAGTACAATGCCCCTTTTGGAATGTACCTCACAAGACATTTGCAGCAGCTGGAAAGGCCACAGAAGTACCCCACAAAGAGGATTACTGTCCTCAAACAGATGCCCTACACTGACCTTCTCACAAAACTCCAGCTTTACTCTGTAGCATATCCCCTACTCTGAGGAGATCTCTGCCTAACATATAAAGCTATGTTAAACCCAGAGCTGTTGGACATGCTACACCTAAAGAAATCACAATCCCTCTGAGCTACACACTCTAGGGACATAAACCTTGTCACCACAATAAACAGGACATGCTGGAGGGATAGATTCCTGTCCCAGAGACTTCCCATACTGTGGGACAAGCTACCCATCTATGTCAAGCAAAGTTCCTCATTAGCACTCAAGAAAAATCTTGATGAGTGGATGGGAAATAGGAAATACATCCCGGGGATCACTTCTGTGGCTCTGCTTGACAGGGGCACAGGAAAATAACTTTCTTGGGTGGCGAAAGCCAGGGAACCTTGTTGGCTATGCTTACTTAGGCCGTTCGGCTGATAGCCTAGTATCTACCTATGTTCCTAAAAAATGCATATTTACATTTGGGAACTCTGTGTTGTGTTGAATCGTACTTTATACATATGTAATAAACCTATGTAAACCTAACGAGCTAACCTGTAAATAAGCAGAATAGAGAGCTTTAGGAGAGTGGACTCTTAGATGGGGGTACTGGATATTGCAGTCATCATGGTATGAAGAGTTTGTCAGCAGGAAGAGAGTCATTGTAAGGGTCAGTGAGACATTGGCGTCTTGCACATTGTAGAGTCACAGGTTCCAAAACATGTTTGTAAACCATACTCTATGATTATAAAGAAGCCAGAATGAGGACTTACTGTTTAGGTGATGAAGGATTAGGAGTAGTTAAAATTGAACCTTCAGAGCAGTGCTGGCCGTAAGGGTACCTGGTGTGTGAGCATATAGCATTATATTAGGATTCTTGATCCTTCACATTTGCATTAGCCCTAACTCTTTTTGGTCTCTAATACCATCTTACTTAATCAGTCTTGATTGAGAACTGTGTGTGCAAGAAATACAGATGGGAAATGTCTTATAGTGATATGGCTTGGGATTGTTACCAGTAAGTGACATTTATTGTCTGTTTTGCTTTGTGAATTTAAACTTTTTGTAGTGCATTAAAGTGCCCAGGGATCATAGAGTGCACTTGTCAGCTTTCTGAGAATGAAACCAGCTGTCTTCTAAGAGTGTGAGGGAATTGCTTGCATGGTATTATTTCTGGATAATTTCTTTGCATTTTATTGTGTTTTTAGATGTTTTTATAATGTTTAGTGAATTACAAGGTGTACTTAGCAACAAGTGTTATTGAACAGTGGTACAAGCAACCCCCCCTTCGTATACCTCACTTATGTGTACCTTACCCGCGCATCTTGAAGATCTGGTAATGTACCAATCTAACAATGCTTGGTTTTGTGTTGTACACTGTTGTACAAAATGTTGCAAACATAGCAAAGCTGAAGCCACAACACTTAAAATCATAGCAAAAAGTATACTTTTATGTAGTTTTCCTTCAAGAAGAAACATAGCATGTGCAGCATACTGTCAGAATAGTATTCAAGAAGAAACATAGCATGTGCAGCATACTGTCAGAATAGTATTCAGTGAAGAATGTTGGTCAGGTTAGAACACAAGAGTAAGAGAGGTAGGATAACTGACTCACCCAAGGTCTGCAGTGTTTTCAGTTTGTTTAGCAGTTCTGTCCATCTGTATACAGCACTTTCTCTTTGTGACTTCACTAGAAACCCCATTCAGACAGTAAATATAGTGTGCATATAGTAACACAGGTAAAGTTAGTCTTGTTAAACAAATGCTGGTCATAATTTTGTAGATTTGCTTTTCTGAAATCATTTTGCGTATATCACTTCAGAAAATATAAACTGATAGATGTTATTAATTCATTCTCTGATTACCTGCACTATCCAGTTCGGGGTGGAGATGGAGCCAGTGCTTTTCTAGCACTCATTGTACACAGGGCAAAGAAACTAATACTGGAAAAGATGCCACTTTCTTACTGAGTACACACACACGCATACAGTATACATACCTGTGGGCAGATTGGTGGCTAGTCAGTTCACATAGTGTACATCTTTGTGATGCAGGGGAAACTGGTGCACCTGGCAAAACCCTACAAAAAATGGATAGGACATGTAGAACACCACACACATTTTTTTTCAGCTGAGATCCGAACTAGGGAGCAAAGAGTTTGAGGCAGTAATCCTAACTAATTTGCCACTATACTGACTTAATACTTATATTTAATAAATGGAATTGATCCAAGGCTGAGTAGTAAAGGTCAAACTTTTATGTACAGAATTGTGAGAAACCTGCTTTAGGAGAATAAACAGAGGGGAGTTGGTGTGGTTGGTTGGAGGGTAGTATGAGGAAATCACTAAATAAAGAAATAGAAAGGAAATGCAAGCAGTAAGTTAAATCATATTAATCAGTTTTTTGTAACTCTTTTTTGACTTTCCAAACTTGAGTTTATGCAGTCTTACATCTTTTGTAGATAATCTGTTTAATTCTCCTGTACATGCTGTAGAGATCTGTCCACGTTTCAGTTTTGCTTAAGTTTGGCGGTCATTTTATCTTGTCTCTGCGTAGTTGTAGTACTCACACTCTGATGCAGCTTTCTGAAGTCTGATCCATTGCCACTATGGTAAGAATGCCCAAAATTAAAATTTCAGAACAATGTGAATATCGAGGGTTGCTTAAATGCAATTGAGGGTGAAGATGAGTGTGTTGTACAACAGACCCACTCAAGTAAAATGACCAATTTAAGGGTAGAATCAGATAATATGCAAATGTTATCCACACTACTCCAGACATTACCTCCAGTAGTCTGAATTTAAAAATTTGAGGGAAAATGGTACTGCAGAAGCCACACATAAGTTGATGCAGACCTGTAGGCACTGGTCATGGCAAATGTGGACTGGTAGCTTCCTGCTTGGAAAAATATAAGTCAGACATCTGTCAGATTATTGTGCTGTTAGCAGCCATCTTGATGCTGGAGTGTGGATAATAACTATCCAACTGTAGCTGTTGCCAATTTTATCAGTTACTAGTGTCCTGCTTTGGAGAGTTTTCAGTGTAAAACTAGGAGTTTCTGAATCTGTACAACTACTAGAATTACTTTTAAGTACAGTGTTTTGCTTCAGACTTTTGCTTTTAGAGTGAAGCAGTGGTAGGTTACCTGGTTTACAGCTATGCAGCTTTTGATAAGCAGCGGAGTAGTTTTCTAGCTCATTATTTTTATTTAATTTCTGTGTAGTCTGTTCAATTGTTTTATTTTTTGTTATGCTGGAAATTCAGACATCAAATGGAGTGGGACTTGCACAGTAGGTATCATCTGTAATTGAGATAAAAGGTTGTGGGAGCAGTAAAAGAAAGGTGTCCCAATTGTATATAAATACACGAGCTGTATTTTGTAACTTGTTGAAGTGTATTAAGTAAGAAAGAGAGTCACTTGTGTTGTGCAGAAGTTAATGTTCTGTGGTTTAAGAACGTTGTGGCAGCAGCTAAACATGGTTGAGGAGGGTCATTACCTGTGTATACAGGACAAGACTGATTTTTTTAAGCAACTTCATAGTACTGCTTCAGCTGGCCATAATTAGTATGCTGTCAGAAATGGAATGAAACAGTTTTTGAACCATTTATTTGTGTCCCAGTTTAAAGGCAATTGCAAAATGGTGGGTGTTTTATATTTCTGTCATAATGGCTCAGATATTTCTTTTTCCCATGATTTGTGATGCTGTACTCCTATCTAAACAATTATATTAGGGAATCAGTGCACTTTGTGTCCAAAGCTATTTCAGTGTTGTTTAGAGCTCCATTTGGATTATCTTACTGTGGCACTGAATACCGTTGCTTTCGCAATATGTTCCATTAGGTTTACAATCACATTTTCGAATGGCAGTCACTGGAACTGGGGATGGTCAAAAGTCTGTTTTCCAGTTCTCGTAACGCTGAACCAAAAATGTTCGTGTCCATAACAACAGATGCTTGTGTGCATTTGCTGTTGTGAGGAGATGTTCTACTTGGAGATCGCACTGCATTAGGGATCGGGAAATGTACCCTTTTCTTCACTGTAGTGCGATCTCGGAGTTTGTATATATAAGTAGCAGGGAGTGCAGAGGGGATTGCCCCCTGCAAAACGTTAGTTGGAAATAACTGGACTGCAAGGTACATTGGGTAATGTCTACAATGCCAAATATGTATGTCGCCATTATCATTTTCGTCATTTTGCCTCAGTGATGTTTTTATGTTCAGCATTTTCTCTCTTCGTTTGTCATCACTCGACAGACTGATTTTCAGAGATGCGATAGTAAATCATTCCATTATATATTTTCTGTAAACTTCTCTGGCTATTTGAGTAGAAGCTTTCATTTTTAGACTATAGTCCTGGAGGTCAAGAGCAAGGACTCTTACTGATTTGTTCCCAGAAAGGAGACTAATTATATCGGTTATTACCACCTTTAGGCCAAAAGTTTTTTTTTTTTTTTAAATACTCTCTTTTTTCATTGCCAGACTTTGAGTAACATTGTCTCTCCTCATCAGGCTCTCACAGTGTCTGCCACTGGCCAGCTCAAGGACAAATAGGGGCCAACAGTCAGACGTCCCTGGCACCTGGTATCCTACACTCCTATAGTAACTGAATGGGAGTGTTCGTTGAATCTGCCCTTTCATAATCATCTTGCTGGAAATGTCTTTCCTGTACAGTTGTTTTTTCTGCAAATTTGTAGTGTAGCACAACCTTTGGGGGTGCATGTCTGGAGAGCTAACTTACAAAGTAAGTGCTTCACCTGTCATCATTGCCTTTGCCTTGAATCAGAAAGTTGCCACATTGTAGTCCTCTTTTAGACACTGCAATTTCATCATTTGGATTGTTAATGTTGGACTTGTGACTCAGTATTACACGCTGGTACCAGGAACCTGCCCTGAAAGATGTTAGTGATGTTGATATCAGTCTAAATTTAGAAACATTAGCTTTTTAAACTTTAGTTTATTCATTCTCCAATACCTACTTTATCATTTTCAAGGTTGTATGGGAGACTGTGCCTGTCCTATTGAGCATTGTGCATAAGGCCGAGAACCAGTCCTGGATAGGATGCCTAATCATTGCAGGTAGATGCGCACACACTGCACTAAAGGCAGCTTGGATGGCAAACAGTCTTCCCAATGGCACTTCTTTGGAATGTGGGAGGAAACCAGAGCACACAATGAAAACCCACATGAAGTATATGCAGAGTCCACTCATAAGCCACCCCAATTTGAAGCTGAACTGGATAAACAAGAGGTGTGAGTTAACAATGCTAACACATGACCTCCCCTTAATCTTTAAGTATATCAAAAGTTTAACGGTACAGATGGGTTAAGAATACACATGCTGTACAGTGGAACCTTCTCTCATTTACTTAAACCCAGATTTCCATAAAGTAGGACATGGATGCCTTTTGTTGTTGCAACAAGATTGAGCAATTAGCATGGAGTTTGTTACCCATCAGTTGGTTGTGCAGTGTTAGTCTGTTATATTCTACCTGTGCACTGTGAAGGCAGAGTGGATAAAGGGTGTGAAATGTAGCACAGGTTAAGATTTGTTTAATAAATATTGTCACCAGTAGGAATGTTCGGCTTGGTGAGCTGAAGAACCCTGTTTTGAAAGCACCATCCCAGAAACGCACACAAAAGTGCACCGGGCTCTGCCAGCACCTGCAATAATACTGTTTCCAGTGCAGCACATGTATTGACAAATGTTTTGTCTATTTGTTTCTCTCTGTAAATTATTAAAGGGTAGATGGACTTAGCAAATGAACTCTGGGTCCACAATCAAGATCAAATCACAGAAGATGACAAATCTAAAAGTAGCTTAATTTTCTGTAAATAGCATACAAGATAACTATGCAGGGGAAGTACAAAAAAAAAATTCCAGTCATGTTAATCCTATATTTTTAGGATATTGGGTTAAGTAAGACTAAGAGGCTTGCTAAGCAAGTCAGGAGTGGAGTTTCAGCTGCACATGCCTAATCGCAGTTATTGTTCTAAAATATGTACTTGAAATTCTTTAATCTGACTGGCCGGTGCGCATATGTGTGTTAGAGTAGGTCTGTCACTGACTGCTAGTATGTGCAAAATAATGCCACATCATTCATAGAACTGCTCCTACGTCACTAACTTGGTATACATCAAAACAAAAACTTAGCGCATGTCAGAAGGAAAAATAACCTTGAATAAAAATAGTACCTGGAAATTTAAATATGTTACTAATCAGCACAGTCTTCCTGTTCACACACAAGCAGATATGAAACATCCAGAAGTTTGTGGGTATAATGTAGATCTTTATTCTCTGTTACTTAAAAATTCTCTCTCATATTAATGTCCTTTTTATCAGGTGAATCTTTTTTGCCCAACAGTCTTACTACATAAAATCCTAAGACTTTGGTATTTGCAGTCCATGATTGGTGGTGTTTGTGTTCACTGAAGCGTGCTGCACCACTGTTGAGTTTCTGCATTCTTGGACCTGCATTCCATAGCAACATAAAAGGAAGTTAGTTATAAACGGTAAAAACAACAGGTTAGTCTGAATAAATCCAACACCATTTCTAAAGATAGTCCCATCAACTGGGCCACTTGATTCTCTGTACAGAATCTTTTTTAGTGGTAGTTTACTGTTACCTCCCTGACCAGACCCGATTACTGCACAGGAAACTGAACTGAGCTTAGCATTATTACCAGTTTGGTAGTAAATTAATTAAAATACAAATTAAAAAAAATGAAATGCAACCCTGCACCAGTGTTCTCCATTGGTGTAATATTTAATGTTGCTCTTGGTTCTCTGGATTGGAGTCCGTGTGTTCTCTGTACGTTTTTGCCAGTGTCTCCAGTATACTCTCCCATCCCAATATGCTGGTAAGTGAATTGATAATTATTTGGTAATTCTCCAAATTTCTCAAAGGTTTGTTCACTTGTGTGCCACACAGCTTATAATGAACTGACCTCCTATCCAGGGTTGTTTCTAAGCCTTTCATCCATTGCTTGCCTGGATGGACTCTGACTCACTCCAAGCCTTAAATCGGATAAAGTAGGTAATGGAAAATGAATTAATACATCCTGCATTGCTGGGCATTAATTTCCCCATTATCAAATCTTTTGTTTGTATTTTTCTGCTGTACGTCTATTAATGTTGAATAAACAAATAAAGAGCAACACTATAAATGACTCAGCCTATATCCATCCTGTTGTACTGCACATGCCTATCCACATTCAGTGATAATGGGCATTTACAGTATGACCAGCAGCATTTTTACTGATTTATTTTCAACAGTTTCACAAAAGATGAAACAAGTCCTGTAGAATGGGCTTGTTTAAAAAAGGCAAGCCTATATTCTTAATTCAAGTTTGTAATATACAAACCTGGCAGTAATAGTAATAGTAATCTCTGTCTGGCCAGTGGTGACTGTGGATTTACCCACTCCTGGTCATTTTTTCACTGTGCTTGTGGCACCCATCTCCCTGTTGTGTTAGTGTTTAGCTTCCCTGTAGGTGTAGTCAGGAATGGGAACCTCTCAATAAAATTAGGTTGCTGGAAGACAGGTTAGCTCTTTATCTGGTGTCATAAATAGAAGTTTGCTAGGATTTTTCTTTCTGCTTTGCAGCTGTTCTCTTGTGTAACTGATGTTAGTCTCAGCCCATGAAGAGACATATGCTTCTATGCATATGCAAAGCCGAACAATCAGTCCAGTCCCTTGCTTCTGCCAGGTTTCAGCATCACAAGCTGTTGTAACTGCATCCCTGACTATGGCTTAAATGACCTGGGGTTCAGTTAGTAGCCTGGGCACCTGAAGAGCCAGTTTGGGAAGGTGGGAATGATTAGCTAATGATGACTCACCCATCCTTCACCTGGAAATGATTAAACAGTGTATGCTATACCCCTTCTTAAAAGGAGATATTTGAGATTTTTGAATATAACTTACCCACCCATTCATGACATAACTGTGAACTAAATGAGTATGGAAGAAGGCCTGCCACCTAGAAATAAATGAAATAAAAATGTTTAGGCATTGTTTAATTATGTTCAGGGTCACTTTCAAGATTAAGAAGGGGCATGGTTTAACACACTTGTTGTTGTCCTGTATTAAAAAAAATGGGACCTACCCAGCAGACATTCTGGTAAACAAAACCCTGGAAAAAAACTGTAGCATACCTTACAAGAATACACGGACTATTCTAACAGCATAAAATGAGTTTATGTAAGAAAGCAGCAAAATCAAAGAGAAACCAAATGAAGAAAAGCAAGGTTGTCATTCATGCTGGTGTATTGTCTCAACCAAACACAAGATACATTGAATGTGACATTGTGATGAGAAACAAAAGCAGTCTGTATATGCCTAATAAACTGCAGCAGCCACTGCCCGCACTTCATTTGCTGAGATTTTAGAAAGACCAAGAATAATGTAGCAGTACATATTTGTAAATAATTCGGGTCCCTTACAATGTAAATGCAAGGGTAAAATTGCAACAATTGTGTAAAATAAAGCTGCATATATCTGTATAACTTGGCAGCAGCGAAGCAGAAATAAATGCTAGTATATCAGATGTGTGTAAGACTACATCAGCAGAGTCCATATGAGAGAGCCATATCCATATCTGTTCATATCTGAAAAGGTTTGCTTAGGCATTACCTTTGTGGTCTCATGTTCTCAGTATTAAGACACTGTAGAAACATAACCCCAGTGTAAGCAGTAAAGACACAGTATCATCCATACACCACACAACATTGATCATGTCCTGTGCCATCTGGTTACCTCAGTCACAGATGTATATATTTTTTTCCATTCACTTTTTACCTGACCATCACCTCCACCCCAGTCCTACTGAAATATTTGTGTCAGCTTTCTTTACTGCAGTAGATAAATTAAGGATGGTTCTGCTAATAGCCAACATGATGTAAGTTGGTTATTATGTTATGGGCTAGTTTTCGTAGATTTAATCATTATAACTGAATTGTTGCTTAAATTGTGGTGTGGGCATTCTGCAGAATGTGTATGTTCTAGTGAAATGTTAACAAATTTCTAGCTGAATGCCACATCACTGGAGGGGCGGGGTGAGCATTTCACATCTACTGCCTTATGACCAAGCTGAGTTAATAAGGAAATGCTGAATAGTGGAGGGAGTCCTGATCTCCCTTAGTTAGGTAAGACATTTTTTCAGCTCCATTTCTGTCGGTCTTCCAACACTTGACTTCCAAGCCAGAGGGACAGGAACTGTGTGGGGCTGAGCTCTGGCATTTTGCACTTTTGTGTATTATGCTAGCAGGATAATAAAACCATTGGAAGCCATCAGTCTCTAGAGTGGTGACCTGAAACGTGTTCCTGGTAACTGATTTAATTTATGGCCATCACAGTCTACAGAGAATGCTAAAATTGTACATTTATGGGAAGCTTGATAACAGTGTTGAAAAAGAGGCGAAGGAAACTTTTTTTTTTTTGGATTTGAAAAAGCACACTTGGCTTTGAGTTCATTTTACAACAGCATAAAAAAAGATAACTGATGGAGTCTGCAACTGTGTTCCGTAGCTGTGCTTTTTTTTTCTGAATCATGATCCTACACCTTTATGTTATATTTAGCCACAAAATCTCATTGCAGCTGAGCTTGAATGAATAGGTCCATGTATCATAATATTAGTATCTTGCAAGCATGTATTTTGAAAACCACATTCTGTTAGCTAATCTTCAGTGAAGTAGTATTTTTTGTATTGTTCTTGGTAACCAAAAAGTTTAAATTTGCACACATCATCTCCAAAAGTCTAAGAATGCAGTTAACATTTTCTTGGATAGTTAAAAAAAAAAAAAAAATTGATAGTTTCAAGTACTTGGGTACCTGCATCACCGTTTGCATTTCTTTCAAGTCAGCCAGTGTGAAGGTAGGAAAATTATAATTTACAAAGGCTATACCAAATAAAAAGCAGAAACAGTGGGAACATGCTGTAATATAGCAATAACCCACGCCTGGGTGTGGGTAATGCTAAATTTACCCACGGTTGGCGTGGTTTGGTCCCGAGGGTGAAGCCCGAGGAACCAAACAAAGCCAACCGTGGGTAAATTTAGCATTACCCACACCCAGAAGTGGGTTATTGCTATTATACCATGACATTATTTAAGAAAAGAAACTATTACTTTTCTTAAATAATGGCATAGTATAATGCCTGTTTACTGCCCTTCCGCAGATGTCTGGCATCCGCGGCAGTTCTGATGTACTGCGCCTGCGCGGTACATCAGAGCTGTGAGCAAAACAGCGGAGAAAGCAAGATCTCCGTTGCTTTTTATGTCTCGCTATGTTAAATGAGTTTAACATGGCGAGACAGTTTTAAAATAAACAGCGGACATCTCCGTTGCTTATTTTAAAACTGTCTCGCTATGTTAAACAAATTTAACATAGCGAGACACTAAAAAAAGCAACTGAGATCTTGCTTTCTCTGTTGCTTTTTTTTAAAACACTGTCTCGCTATGTTAAATGGGTTTAACATAGCGAGACAGCTTTAAAATAAGCAACGGAGATCTCCGTTGCTTATTTTAAAGCTGTCTCGCTATGTTAAACCCATTTAACATAGCGAGACAGTGTTTTAAAAAAAACGAGTTATACTAATGGAAAAAAGTCCGGGCGACCGGACCTTTTTCCATTAGTATAACTCGATTTACAACGGGCACGCTGGCCAATCAGCGTGCACGTTTTGGGGGGGTCATGGTATAATACACTTTATTGTATGCCCTGCTGCAAAAGGTAAGCAACACAATTGTAACAAAACCCTTTGAGTATGGTACTTGACCCAGGAAGTAATTTTCAGACAAAAAATTAATGCAGAATTGCCCAAAGATAGGCTAGAAAACAGAATTGTTTGTGTTATGGTATTGAAGACAGCCAGTGTCCTGTGTGCAGGTGGTTTTACCCACTTACTTATTATAAACACTTTTGAGGTCTAATGAGGTTGAGGTAGGTTACCAGTTTTGCAGAATGGGCTTCAGTTACACAGATGTTTTCTCAAAGTTAACCTTTCTGTAACAAACTTCAAAAATACAGTTGTATGCTGCATTTTACATGAAAGTTAGGGTTATTTCAGTGATAACTGGTACTGCGTGTGCCAGAACTTTGCTGAAGTTTAGGTGCTTTAGAACAGCAGTAATGCTTCATAGTGTGACACTGTACATTGCCTGTCCTTCATTGCACGTTACTACTTGTTTCATATTAAAATACACTGAACGTGAGCTGCACTTCAAAACAGTTATGGAAGGAGAGCTGCAAAGACCGCTGCATGATTGAGAGGGAATTGGAGGGTAGTGATTGTTAATAAAACCATAAGCAGGAGCACAAGTCCTAGAGAAGATTATACTACTTTGTAAATTGATAAGGACTGGAGTAGGCTGTGAATACTATATAAGCCAAAGTTTTCTTTACTATCCTGTCCGACAGTTGGCAGAAGAAAATATTCTCATGAATTTGCAGTTAGTGAATTCCCCACATAGTCTTGTACGGTTTGTTTACATGTATCACTATATGGGCAATTGTACATGCATACTATACCAGAAAGCAAGTAAGGGCTAATTTTAAGCTAAGTTTAAAAAATGAATTTCTCACAAGAATCACTACTGATGAAGATCAATGCTAAAAGGCTAATTTAGCTTGTGCCTGTTTATATTTTCACCATCTCATTGTTAAAGTATCACTGTTTCTAGCAATAATTCCCTTCTGTAGGGTATTAAATATGGTTACCAGCATTTCTACAGATTTGCATCCTATATTAAGTTGTGTGACCTCCTTAACTCTCATCTGTATAGATTTTCGCCTCATATTTTTGGCCTGTTTCTCTCAAAATTGTGATTTTCTGGCAAATCACTAACAAATCATTGAGGATTGTAGTCAGAAAATAATGACAGATATTTAAAATTCAAATGACTTCGTACCTTTCAGAAAATTCATGCTAATGCAAAACCTGTTATTTTATCAACTTTCTAAGTCTGTAAAAACAATATTTAAAACTTGTCCCTATTTTTGGGCCTTTGCCCCCCCCCATTATTTATGGCTGTGACCAGATTTCTTGCTCTAAGAGGCTGAGAGGTATGGTAAGTTATTGAGTAGTGGTATATTGTTGCATCATATAATGCATGTTTTATAAAGTGACTGCTGGTTTACCCTCACATAGTCAGTGGTATTAAAGTCAGTAATCAGAAGTGCAGTTTGCTCCATCTACAAGGAAGCATAAACTCTGTCAAAGGTCTGTGATCTCAGCGTTAGTATATTTAAGTGAATGGGGTGTAAATCTAAAGGAGAGCTAGTGAATTTGCCAGCGCTGTGTGCTGTTGTGTTTGTCTGTTAACTCCTTTAACAGGATGATGTTATTGTTCTAACCTTGCTTAGTTACCATCTTTTAGTAATGCTGTCTGTTTTGCACCAGTTTTGGAACTGGCACATATTTGAGTGCAAAGCATTGCACATTGTTGGTGTTGGTCTGCAGAACACAGTGAAGTGAGATTAAGGAAGCATTTGCACTGTGCAGTATGGAACAGCCTTTCAGGAACAGAACTCAGATTGTGCTACTTATTGGAGGAGACTGGCAAGAAGGATCTAACAAAAAAAAACCCAGTCCTTAAATAGCTTGTTAGTTCTAGAAGTACTCCTCTTCTGTACTATACATGCACAGTTGTACGGGGGGGGGGGGGGGGGTTAGGCATATGTCATGCTTGTCATGAGAAGAACTTTCCCATGGGAGGACACTGACTGTGCATAAGATAAAAGTGAAAAGGATACGTCCATTCAAGAGTGATATGGAATCGTATGCTGTGTCCTCAGGGCTACGCTTGCTATCTGTCTGAAGTCATTTAGATAAAAGAAGCTGTAAAGCTTATTATAGTTCTCAGTGATACACATGGTTTCCTGCTGTTGCCTGTCATTTGACTATGTACGTCTTGTGTTTCAGTGCAAGTGTGTGTGTGTGTGTGTGTGTGTGTGTGTGTGTGTGTGTGTGTCTGGTTTTGATGGTTAAAGACTTTCTTCCTTTTCCTTTTTTCACTAACCTTGCTGTCCCTTCCTTTATTTTTCCTTTTCATCATGATTTTCTGTCTCTCTACAGCAGTTCATATGCAGGGATGTAGTCCAAAGGTAAGCTGTGATGCATCAGGTCAGCTACAGGTGTGATAGATAAGCAGTGAAAATGAATTTGCCATCTAACTAATCCTCCCATCCCACTCCTGACTCCAAGCAGGTTTTCACTCCTGTAGAATTATGTGAATACCTTGGGTGGAGATGAGCTGTAGCAGTTTCTATGGAAGGACAATGTTAAAAACTTTCTCCTGTGTTGCGTAGTATGCATTCCTCTCTCAGTGGTTGGGAAAACAGAAATGGTGCAGCACTATTCCTTTAAATTAGTTTTATTTTTACTATTAGAAACCCTGCTTCTAATGACAATCCAAGAGATTTGCAGGAGTCATTCAGACAAAATCAGATTCAGAAAGCAGGTATCCTCCTGTGTAGCAGATTGCACCATATTGAACCAGGTATTGCTGACATGTTGACAGGATTGCACTTTGGAAGTAGAATTGATTGACAGTTAAAGAAAAGTGTAGCAACAGCATCTGTTACAGCATCCACCACAGCACACCTCAGCCGTGCTTACCTGAGGCAAAGAAAGTACAGCTGAGATGGTATGGTATCATAACAAACCTCCAGTAAGTTCGCCAAACATGTCCTCTTTTGTAGCCTCCTGAGTGGCCAAGGAGAGATGACTGACTGTCAGGCACTTGTATGGAAGACGTGATGTCAGGAATGCCATTATATTAGAGCTGAAGTGCTGTTTTGAGGAAGGTAACCCACTGCTTTAGGGGAGGTGCTCTCTCTCCCCTTTGTAATTAGCTGAATGATCAGAAGAGTAACTGTTGATCCATTGATTCCATTACTTATAGCTGGAAAGATGTGTGAATGTAGAGGTTTGTGGCATGCCTAAGGAAGATACTAAAGGTGCAGTGAGTGCTGCAGAAATACATATGTAGGACCAGAAACTGAGGTGTCGTTATAGGTCATATCCCAGATGTTGAGAGATTTGGGGGTACAAGCAGAGCAGTTACTAAAACTCATTCATTTTCTCCCAGATTACCCAGTTTATTCTATTCAGGAACATAGTGTCCAATAGCCAGGGCAATGAAACCAGTCGCAGATGAGTTGCACACAATTTCTCCCGCTCATATATGGCCAGTTAGAGATCACCAGTTCACCTATGGTATTTCTTTGAGCTCATGGAAGAAAAATGAAGTAGACAGCAAAAACCCAAATGGAAACAGAAAAGGATATGCTGGCTTGCACCCCAGTCCCCACAAGGAGGCACCACAACTAAAAAGTAAACAAGAGAACTGAAAACCTAAAGGCAGCAACACTTAATTACTACTACACTTTGCCTTCAGTAGTTTGCAGTAAAGAAATTTTGGAGCAGCTGTTACTTGGGCTTTATTAATTACTCCTTGCTGAAGCGTTATCATCTGTACATAAACAGATTTCCTCATCCTAGAGTATAGTTTCCTCTTACCCACAAAAATCTTCCAGTACTGCCATATTTAAATGAAGCATGACTTGGCCGTTCTTCCATTTTTGAATGCTACCAGAATCAACCATGTATATGGGCAACAAAAATGAGGTACAAGGTCTGCACCACAAGTCTCTTCAGAAGTGACTGTAGGAACTTAACACACAAACCAAAGCAGAAGGGATGGGGAAGAAGAAACAGAAGGGAAACTTCAAGTACCTCTGTAATTAAACAAGGTCCAGCAGGGAGTCATCTTTTACAGGAATAGATATTCAAGAACAAGGAGGCATAGCTATGGAAAGGGTATGATTTGGAGACTGGGTTTACAATACTTTTACAGAGAGATGTTATTTGTGTGATGATGTGACTAAAAAAAGTTGTTGAATTTAAAAACACATGAGGTAGGCGTAAAGCATAAGTGGAATGTGGGAAGAATTAACATATGGGGTAACAGGGAGCTAGGTTGGTCAGGTGGTCTTGGTCAGCTGAAAGTTTCTACCATTAAGCTCAGATACTGTCAAGCTTTAGGTAAGATACAGTGTGTGTGATATTTTGACAAAACTGTGTCTACCACAGCTTTGTTTTCTTTGTCAGCTTTGCATGTTATATACTCTTAACTACATTAAAACGTATTACATGTGGCAAAGTAGTTTCACACCCATCATGGCAACACCATTCTTTGCCAGGTACCCTTCTAAGAGACTATCCATCTCTGTCACTGAACATCACATAAAGAACAGGGCGTGTGGCTGATTAACTCCAAGGAGGGTAACATACAAGGAAGTATATCTGCTAATGCCACGTACCGTAGGACTCTCTTAGGCAGGGTAACATACAAGGAGGTATATCTGCTAATGCCACATACTGTAGGACTCTCTTAGGCAGGGTAACATACAAGGAGGTATATCTGCTAATGCCACACACTGTATGACTCTCTCTCAGGCAGTCTAGCCTGCATGACGGTAGGAAATCAGCCAAGACAAGAATGTTAATGACGGAAATCTGACACTGTTTTTTCTGTGTATGGTGGGAGAGGTGTCCAAGGCCCAAAGATCATGCAGGGTGTTGTACCCACCTACTCAGAGTATATCTCTGGGGGACATAGACCTTTTAAGGATTTTCTTTGCCTAGATTTCTTTGGTCCTTTTGACTGAATTACTACTGGCTGGCTGTCTTGTTTTTTCTTTCTGGTGGTTCTTCTCACTGCTGCCTCTGGCTAATCCTTTAACAAAATCACAGTCTTGTTTTCTCCCATATTTTGAAAGGCTACACTGAACATCGCTGATGAGTCTGATGTTGGTGGGACATTTATCTTCCATTCATGTTTCTACCTTCTTTTTACTTAGGGTTCAGTGAATGACCTCTGCACTGATACCACAAAATTTTACACCTAGTTTTGAAAGGACTGTACATTTCCATTGAAATGGTATTGGTGTAAGGAATACATACTGTTAGGCTGTGTGAGAGCTGTTTCCTATTATTTAAGGTTTGAGCCTGTCGGCCTGCATTTGTCTGTTGTGCGACTCTGAGCAAGTCATTTAACTTTGTAATGCTTCAGGGCCACTCTTGAAAAGGGTTCCTGGCCTGTGGACTTAACAGGTTAACAAACAAATAAAAAAAAAATTTATATCAAATAAAAATAAGCTTTTGTGCTGTTGTCAACTTAAAAGACTTACTGTGGTGCATTCCTCTGTTTTGGTGAATACGAGGAAGCTTTGGGCATAAGTGTGTTATTCAGAGTTGTACAGTATGTAAGCAGAGGTTGTTTTATTTCTCAGAATTATGTTGTAACTTGACAGTCAGCACTACATTGTCTTTGTTTCTGGCCATCCCACACTGTCAGCAGCAGGCTCCTTCATTCTCTCCGGCGAGCCTGTCTGCTTTTCTTGTGCATTTCTATACTGCCTTCATGCCACTAATATAAGGAGCTGTTCTATTAATACTGTTAGTCGTGTGTCTTACAGCATATGTTAAAGCAGTGTGCATATAGGAGAGGGGAGCTTCGAAGCCCAAGTAGTGAGCAAAGCAACTCATTAAAAGCCCATAGTATGATTAAGAAAGAAAGCAGTCAAGGTATGCACTAGCAAACCACAAAGTGAGCCTCGAAGCTCATTGTTGGCAGTAGCTAAGGAAAGATTGCACTCAATAGATCAAGCAGTAACAAAGCTGCTATACACATACACACACACACGTGTATGTATGTGTGTGTGTATATATGTATGTATATATATATATATATATATATATATATATATATATGTATATGTGTGTGTGTGTGTGTATATATATATATATATGTGTGTGTGTAAATACACACACATATAGGTATGTATATACATATACAGGGAATTAGTTTAGAAATTCAAATACATTATTGGAAAATTTATAATGATGTACTCAAATGTTTTTACTTTAAAAACATGTTGGAAGTAGAAGTTGGAACAGGCTGTCAGATTCAACTGAGCAGCAGAAAATGATCATTTGAAAAATTTGAAACTGTTGAAAGTACTGTTAGAAACACTTGTAGAAAATTGATCTGTGATATCAGGGATAATAGTTCTGACATTGCAGAGCTCCAAATGCAGAAATATATAGGATTGAGGCCTCAGATGTAAGGACTTCTTGGTACTCAAAACTTTCCCAGGCTGCTAAATCCCACTGAAAGCCACCACAATGCATTGGTCTAACAGAATACTGCATTTTCCCTGCTGCTCTGCTTCCAAGACTTGATCATACAGTGGATAGTTCCAGTCTACTGATTGGATAATGTGGTTGAAGTTTTTTCTTTTCTTTTTAAGGTACATTTTGTCTCTTTCATCTCATTATATGGCCTTTATACCATCTTCTCTTATCATTCATTTTGTCTGTGCACCCCCATGACAGCCTAAAATGATTTTCTTTCTTTCCTTAGGTGCTTTAACACCACCACAAAAAGGCACCACATAAGGAATCTGCAGGGTTATTTGCTATTTCAGGGAACTGCAGAGGCTCGACTCTTGTGTAAGGGCCTTCTAACTTTCTGCCAAATGTCCTTGTTCTGTACTTCCTGAAATTTGCACACAGCAGAAAGAATAAGCCACAGTTCTGCCTTTGCTGAAAACTTCAGAAGACTACAGTAAAAAAATGATGCAGAAAGTAAAATCCAAAACTATGCTCCCCAAAATTTGTTTTTGAGACTCCTGCACAACTCATGAAGAATTCTCTTGATAGACCTGAGCCTGTTTAAAACCAAGCCCCATTGCTACTCCAGCCCCTTTTCCTCTCTCCACTGTACATATTGTCACCTTCTTGATCTGTGTAACCTAACAGAAGTTATGATACACTAACCACAGTAGCAGGCATTAAAAAAGGAGCCTCAGTTCTTAACCTGGCAGCAAACCCTTGTCTGACTTCTCCCTGGGTACCCTGTGTAGGCATCAATCCTACAGATGCCAGTCAGGTGGACACTGGTTCATCTGTCAGTATAGTAAGATTACATCCATCCTGTGCTGGCCTCACCAACCCCAGCTCCCCAGCATGAGTTGGAAAGTTGTCTGTTCTGCTGGCACCTGTTCTGTCCGCAAAGTCTTTTGCCCTTCTGGAAGAAGGTGCATTAACTGCCACAATACTTAGGAGAACTAGAGGAGTTATAGCAGCAAGGCCTTGCTATGCTAACTGTGGTATTTTTCTTTTTTCCTAGATGCATTTTGCCCCCATTTAGTGCTGACCATCAGCAATGTCTTTCTGGACTATCCCCCATAGATCCTGCTAATGGCTACTTGAACCTTGTAGCACATTATTGGGGGGGATGAGATTTGCAGATCCCACCAGATGTTAGACTACTGGCTCCATGTTCTTAACCAGCCAGTTTCAGGGCAAGAACCATTCAGAGGATAGATGGTCTTCATCTAGGCATCCAAAGGTGGTGAAGATATTTTTTTCCCTAGCTTGTCATGACACGTTAGGACCTTAAAATAACTGCTTACAGCCTTGCATCTGCAGCATGCCTTTTAATGCCTATAGTTGTGTAAAGGTGATCTGAGTAAGTTTTTTTTCCCAAAACAAATTTCATGTTTTCTTAAATCGTGTATAAACTTCCGTTTTCAGCAAATTTTTATTTAGTTATGCTTTTGCTTCTAACATTAAAACTTTGCCTTGCACATCAAATGTCTAATCTGGTAGGATAACAGTCAACAAATTATAAATTGTTATAATTTTCTACCCTCCTATAATCTTGCCTTCTACTAGCTCATAAAATGAACCTTAATCAGATTAATAAGGAACTGAAGAATACTATGAGAAGAACCATGCTGTTTGTGAGCACAAGATAGCCACCAACACTAACCATAAGGTCTTTTTCAGATATATACATATGCCATGCCTTACTCTGAATTTATTGTAAGTGGTACTACCCACTCCAAGATATCCTCCATAGCTAACATCTTGGCATATAAATTCAGCTCTTAGTATAGGCCAAACACATCCCATCATCACTAGCCAAGTCAAAACTGCCCTGTCAAAAAAAAAAGAAAAGAAAAAAAAATGAAATTAGACAATACAATTCCTTACTAGTAAGATTAAAGAAAGCTTCAAATAACTAAAGCTCTCCTGAATCTCTTCAGTCAAGCTCTGTTCCCTGGATATGTACTCAAACAGTGGAGGAATGCCATAAGTTACCCAACTCCAGAAGAGCAGCCCCACCGCTGACATGGTTACTATAACCCATCAGTTATATTATCCCCTTTCTGTAAAGCCATGGAATGAATTACTGTTGGACTAATTGGTAAGGACATGGAAAGTATGCACACTCAAGGCCCTTCACAATTCAACTTTCTCAGTGCTAGATCATGCTGTCTTAATTTTGTTAGCTTCTTTGCAAAAGTCATTGTCCCCACGTGAAGACTTTCCCATCCACGCTGCTTATTTGAACCTAGCAAGAGCACTTGATGGCATTTCCCACTCTAGCATCTTAAATAAGGTTACCCAGTAAACATCAGCGCCTTTGCAGTTCACTGGATTTCTAACTGGCTATCAAATGGGATACACTTAATCACAATGTGCCCTGTCCAAAAAGCAACTATAAGTATTCCTCAAGTTCTGTCCTAAGCCCTGTCCTCTTTGGAATCTGTTTCTCTGAAGATCAGGCAATTACTAATAACCTTTAGCTTTAACTAAATTTCAGACAGCTGCAAGCAAAAGATTATACTAAACTCTCTCTCAGATACATTAATCTGGCATTTCCTTGATCACAGAAGCAACTGGTGCTGTAATCACAGTCTGTCTGTCCATCCATCTATCCATCCATCCTCGACCCCTTTTCCCATTTTTACACATAGGGTCGGGGTATCACTTCATCAGTGACAGTCATCTCGAGCCAAGTCTCACCTTAAAAGCAAAGAAATGCAGTGTAGTCACCTTTAGTGAAAACTAGTGTTACTGCACAATATTGCAGAAATAGAGTCCACTTCAAGGCAATCATGATCCAGGATTTGGGAACCTACACAGAGAACTTGGCCTATCTCCATTATTGTTGAAAAATCCTTTTACCTCTCATGTCATGTGCAGTGGTTCTCATCCATATGCCAGTCTGTTCCAATTCCCCTTAAGTCAAAAACATAAAGTAAGAGAAGTAGAACACTGCCTTGTAGACGTTGGTAAAATGTGTTCTAGTGGTCTTTCTGTTTTGACATAATTTTGGCCAGAGTAAGGTGAAGTAGAAGCAAACATGGAATTTGTATGTGCTCAAGTCTACAAACACTTCAAGTTCTATAATCAAATGTTTGTACCACACTTCATTAAAACAACTTTCAGAACAAGATATACCACATGATGCGTTACAAAACATTTTAAAACAGTGCCAAATCACTTAAATATATACGTACATGTGTGTGTGTGTGTGTGTATATATATATATATATATATATATATATATATATATATATATATATATACATACACACACACACACGTGTGTAGATTTTATATATATATATATATATATATATATATATATATATATATGTATGTATATACACACACACACATACACACACATAATATACAGAGAGAGAGAGATATGTCTGTGTGCATACTGTGGATATAAAAAGTGTACACACCCCTATTAAAATACCAGGTTTTTGTGATATAAAAAAATGAGACCACAATAAATCATTTCAAAACTTTTCCCACCTTTAATGTGACCTATTACCTGTACAATT
>NC_056727.1:952108384-952158384 GCF_019279795.1 Protopterus annectens
CAGCCTAGAATTGAACCGGAGAACCACTTGCTGTGAGGTGACAACGCTAACCACTTCAACCATGTAGGTAGCACTTGTGTTTCCTAAATGACAAAGTTTCTTTGAATCTCTGAATCTTTGGAAATGCAGAGAGGCATACTGTATCAAGAGCAGAAGGTGCAAAAACCGAAGAAAAAATTTTATCTACTGAGCGAAACATATGCAAAGCACCTAGGCACTAAGGATTGATGAAGATTGGATCTAGTCAGCAGATCATAAGTGAAAGAGACACGTTCCATCTAACAACTGGTATACAAAAAACAAGCATTCAAGTCTAGCAGATCAAACTCCAAAAAAAGCCACAGTTAACCTAAATTCACAACAACCCACAGCTCCCATAAGTAAATGCAGGTGATAAATTCAAGTCCACTGTGCTGTTCATGCAGGTGTGTGTGTGTGTGTGGTCAGCTACCACAACATAATGAAGCATCTTGGGAGTGAAAGTAGAGTTAAATAATGAAGCAGGCCCGTGAATGGGTGCTGCAAGTGCAGAATTGCAGACTCTGTACTGTATCTTTGAAGTGAAATGAGTAGAGTCAAACGACAAAGCTGTCAGTTTAACAGTTGCATCTACTCCCCCATACTCAGCCGAGGTCATGAGCTTTGAGTAGTGACCAAAGGTTAACACAAACACAGTAGCAAAAAAATGAAGCTGTTCTGCAGCATTGAAGAGCTTACTCTGACAGGAGGAGGAGGTGCCTGGCATCAGGTAGGATTTCACAGTATACTCACTACACCAATGGGTCGGGTCAGTTGAGGCGGTCTAGGCACCTTGTGGGGATGCCTCCCTTAGCTCCTCCTGCTGAAAGTGTACCACCTACAACCACTGAAAGGAAGCCCCAAGGAAACCCAAAGAGACCGGAGAAATTTTCAACGTCTCCCTCTCTCTCACCCTGCCTGGGAATCATACAAGATGAGTTGAAGACTATTACTGATGATTGGGAAGTCGGGTCATCCCTGCTCAGCTTGCTACCACTTTAACATCTTGTAACAACTGACACAAGAACAAGCTGTTAGAAGACAGATGCATGGTTTCTGAAGGATGTTAAATATGTAACTCAAATGTATGTCATTATTTAGTGACACCAGTCTTCCGTGATTTCCTAGAAAACCACAAATTTTTATGAGGAACAGACCAAAAATACCAGGTAAAAATCTGGACGTTATTCAAAAATCTGGACATTTGAGAGGTACGGTCCCCAGTCAGTGTTCACACAATATATTATCAGGACTGATTACATACTGTATACTGTGTTTACACAGTATATGATCAAGACTTGTTACATACTGTGTTCACACAGAATGTGATTGGAATTTAATATATTTTCTCCCATTCATGACTCTTTCAGTTATTTTTCATGGTGCATTTGTATGTTATGCACAGGCGTGTTTATTGTTAGTAGTGCTGGATTTATAATAGGCACTTAGTAGAACAACCAGCTAGCATTCTCTTTTTTGAATGCCGTTAAGCTTTCATTATATAATTAGCACTGCAAATTAAAAAAAAAAAATACCCAACTTGCAAATAAAGTAGATGGATTGAAGGCCAGAAAAGCCTATATATATGTGTGTGTGTGTGTGTGTGTGTAGATATATATATATATATATATATATATATATATATATATATATATATATGTATATATATATGTATAATGTGTGTGTGTATGTGTATATATATATATATATATATATATATATATATATATACTGTATATGTGTGTGTGTGTATGTATGTCTCTCTCTATATATGTGTATATATATATATATATATATATATATATATATATATATATATATATATATATGTATATATATATATATATATGTGTATATATATATATATATATATATATGTGTGTATATATATATATATATATATATATATATATATATATATGTGTATATATATATATATATATATATATATATATATATATATATATATATATATATATATATAAAATGTGTATTTTGTGTGTGTTTTGGTAAACATACATACATACAAATATTTAAAATAAGTATATCAATGGCAGATACAGTAGGGAAGCCAGCACCAGGGTTCAGGATTTGCAGAAAAGGCCTTATTAATACAGGTTCATAGGTGTTTAGTTGGCTGATGACCACAAGGGCCTTTTTAAGCCTAGACATACATCCCAAATCTCTGGCAAGTTCTTGTACCCTTGATAAGTGTAAGCAAGGGCATGGAAGATTAAACATTTTCAAGCAGGGGCCTGGGAAATGAACCATTTACAGACTGTCTGTGTCAGCGACATAGGTGCCAAACTATGGATGAATTTCCTGTTCTTCATCCACTTGCCCAAGTTTCATGTGAACTGAGTTAAGGAGCAACTCTGCTTCATGTGGATGGGGAGCCTGTTATAGAGAAGGAGAATCTCTGGGATATATACCTCTCTCTCCAGGGGGTCCTTTTTATAATGCACTCAAAGTTCAAATCTTAAGAATAGGTAATTATTATGCTGTTTGTTTAGTGATAATGCATGAGGTCCATCAGATTGGGGTCTGACAGTGCCTTGTATGCCAGGCATAGATCTGCTCTCAACAGCCTGTAAGAAACAGAATACAGAGATGGGGCCTTGAGGCAGTCTGCATAGGGCATATTAACTGCACCCTATATTGTTTTGTTATGGATCCTCTCTGGCTTTGCAGTTGCTGGATATGCCTGGTTAGCTACATACCAAAGGGGGCGCTGTACTGAATGATAGTTCTGATGAATGCCAAATAGTGGAACAATGACTTCCTTGGACCTAGATGCTATACATTTGTCTACAAGTTGCACAACATAGAATGATTTCCTCACTACTGTAGACGTGATGATCAAAAGCTAGATTACTGTCTGTGTCCCCAAGTCCCTGACTACTGGGTCAACTCTTAGGGGTGTGTTGTCAGTATGATAGTTACTAGGGGTAGATGACTTCCCAAAGGACCAAGCGATACTATTGTGCATTTCTTGGCATTTATTTTTAGTCCACGGCTCTGACCTTTGGGGGATTCAGTGGCAGATCCTAATTTGCAATCATCTGTAAATTTGGCCAGAGGCCATTGACATTGGCCTTGACTTGAGAGAAGTAAAGGAACTGTTCCTGGACCAATCCCTGAGGGACCCTACTTGTGACGGGTGTCTTTGTAGAAGTGGACTCCTCAATTCTAACTTCCTGCGTCATGTCTGTGAGCCAGCTAGCTGTCCATTAACTGACACAAGGGTTTCTACCTAACCTCTTGAGTTTGTCTACAATGCCCGAGTTTGGTATTGTGTCAAATGCTTTGGCCATGCCAAAGTAGGCAGTGTGAACCATTTTGCCCTCACCCATTGCTTTTGGTGACTTTCTTTAATTCCACCAAGTTGAGTAGGCATGACCTGCCCTTGACAAAACCAAACCGGGTTTGGGGTCAGTGTCTGGAGTTTTCCTGTGTCGTCATTGTTCATTTCCATGGCTTTCCATATGAGACTAGTGACACTTATGGGTCTGTAGTTTCCAGGGTCTGTAGATGGCCCACCACTGTGCAGAGGGATGACTGTTGCTGTTCTCCATTCATGAGGCACAAAGCCCATTTGGAGGCTAATGTTAAATAGCAATTCCAGAGGGCCTGATATGTCATGTTTCATGCTGTTTAGAAGACATCCTGGAATACTGTCTGGGCCCATTGAAGCGGTGTTCTTGTTCTTGATGGCATTTTCTGATGGAAGGTTGGGGGGAGGGGTAAAGCTGGAGCTGAATTTGTCAGCCAGTAGGTTTGCTATATCTTCCAGTTCAGTACACGTAGCTCCATAAACAATGAGCTCTGCAAACAGTTGTGTATTACTGTTGAGGTTGCAGACATAGCTAAATAATGCATTGTGATCGTCCATGGTCTTGGAGGCCAAATTTACCTCAAATCTGGCTTTGGTAGACTTTATTTGCCCTCTGAGTTGCTTAGTTTGATGAGAGTGCTTTTATCCTGCTGTGTGCTACACCTTCTAATTTTTGCCATGATTTTCTTCCATCTTTTGTAATGTGTTAAGTTAGTTCTGTACTTCCTGGTGGGTACAGCTGCCCCTATGCAGCTGTTAACCTGCTTGCATAGGATTTCTGAGAACAGTAGCAGTGTGGTGTATAGGATCGCCTTCTTGAAAATTTAATGAAATCAGTATGTATTTATGTTTAAACTGTAAACTCCACCATACCCTTCTATTATAATAATTTGCATTACAACTGAGGGCTAGAAACACAGGAGTAATATATATTCATTTTTGTAACTTTGGAAAAAAAATTTTTCAGAAGAGTGGTACTTTCTGCTATATTTTTCTGTTGTCCTGTCTTTCTCCTTGTGATGTCTGTATTTTCTTGTAGGCAAATTGAATGAAAGAAAAGCAGATGTTTTAGCTTCAAGCTACTGTAGTTTTTCAGACGGTAGTTTTCTAATGTCTGTCTACAGTGTCTTTCAACCCCTTGTAGACAAACACACAATTTGTGTCATTAGGGGGCCTAAACAAGCAAGCAGTTTAGGTGATTGTTCAGAGGGGAAATTTGCTTGCTACAGTTGCACTTGATGGATGAAGGCTCGTCAGTGAATGAGATGTGTGGGATAGAGGTCAAGAAGATGAATAGTAGCACAGAGTGATAGAGGCCTGACTACAACTTAGTTATTCAAGTTCAGTTAGTAGCTCAGAGAGTGGAAGGGCCAGATGGGGGGAGAATTGGAGAGAGCTGCATAAGTAAGCTTCACCTATCCTTTGGGCAGGGAGCTAGTCTGACTTGCTGCAGTGCAAACAGATATTGGAAGAAAGGTGTCTTGCATTTAGCAATAGTTAGGACCAACATGCTTTTTGTCTCCTGACAAGCCATTAATGTGATAATCTTCATAAGGTATGTGCAGTAATGTGCACAGCCTTAGGGAAATGCATTATTATGTACATTTGCATCATTAAGCATGCATGCATTCACATGGAGAAAAGGTTCAGGCCATAAGATAACAAAACTTCCTGATGGCTGCTTGGTCTGCAAACACTCGTAATGGGCATGGTTCATTGCAGGAAGGCTAATGATAGCAGCCATTGGGAATAAAGTAACAAAAAAATGAGCAGTTGTAAATATTAAGAAAATCTGATGGACTTGTTTTTTTTCATGGGTTCCAATGTTTAGCACATAGAATTAAAACTGAGCATTTTTAACTCATTAAAGAACAGGGGCAGTCTGGGTAAAAGTGCAATATCAGTCTTTCATAGCAAGAAAGAAATGGGGATAGAGGCAGAAGTGGCAACTTGGAAAACATTTTGTGAAACGACCAGTCTTTAACATCAGTGGTGTCAGTCCTGTCATCTGCTGCTGGAGTTCTGCAAAAGGATTCTTTTTTTTTGTTATAGTTAACATCTAGCACACCTCTGTCAAGTTACTGCAGGATGTTTAATGAAACCACTTGACAAGTACTACATGGTGTGTGCATTTTGTTGAATTATCGGGGCCAGATTTTGCAGCAGCAGATGACAACATAAAAAGTAGTGCATTTTCTCTCATTCTTTGAGAACCCTGAAGCAGGTGAAAGGGCTGATAATGTGCCTTTTTTCAGATTGAATAACTTTGGTGCGGGCTGCCAATAAGAAGATAATGTTGGAGTGTGTGGATTTATTGACATAATTAATAAAAAAGCTTGATATTTATCTATCCTTGGCTTTGAGATTTTTGCAGTCATACCTGACTCAATATCTGCAACTCCCAAGATGTTGCCACTGGTTAGTTTGTAATGATGAAGAAGCTGTAATTTCCTAGTAGCCTGCAAACTGTGAGTTAATTCTCTTAAGGTAAGTGAGTTTTACACGTAAGATTGTAGCTTCTGCTTAGCTACAAAGTGTATGGCTTGTTTTCAGATATGTGTAAGAAGATATGGTCTGTCAGAGTGGTAATATTTATCTTTTTGATGCAGGAGGGGTGACTGCAGTAAGCAGGTGCATATTGATTTTTTTTTTTCAGGACTGTATAGAGTTTTAGTTGTTATTTGAGAACTCGGACGACTCAGATGCTTGAATGATTACATTCAGATGAATTGCCTTCTTCATCTGGCATACTGTTACCAGGTGTAGTCTCATCACAAAACAAAAAGCTGGCACACAAAGTACTTGTGATAGTTGTACCATATTACCGATGTTACAGTAGTGGGTGAAGGCACATCAATTGAAAGAGATGGCTGATAATGAAAGGAGATGTTTAGCTGCACTGCATGGTGTACTTGTGACAAGTGAGGTTCATATACTCTGTGACTGCAGTGTTGAGTATATCCCCAAATCTTTAGTTTATTGTCCTTAGTGAATGGTTTCCTATCGATCCTTGATGTTAGCCCATGGTTGTATATTACAGAACAGGTTGTAGGGGCTGCATTTAAGTTTGACAACATAGACAAAAGTGACTGAGCACACACTTCAGTTTTCCTCAGATTAATAATGTTAGAACTAGATTATTTGGTCAGTTCTTTTGATGAGTATCCAAAGCAATTAACTTAAATTCTAAAACCTTCTATTCATTCTATGTATCCCATATGTGCACAGAGCCAGGTACTTAATTGGCATCTGTCGCTTGTCCCGTGAACTACTAGCAGGTAAGTGTTGTACTTAATACCCCCAGTTCCAGCTGGTGGGGAAAAAGAAGTTTGTCTTTGACAGAATTTAAATTTGTACAAGTGAATCCATGCCCATTGTGGTGGTGGTGGTGTTTTTCAGTCATATTTGCATTTGTTGTCTTTGAGTGCCTGCTTTCTCCTTGTATAACACTTTTTGCTATGCGGCACTAATTTTTGTCTTCAGTGGAACCTCATCGTGATCCTTTGGCTTGTATGGTTGAGCCGTACAGCGTGACAGGTTTGGACCTTTAAAATAGGAGTACTGTTAGCAGGTATTGAAGCTAGAAAATAGAGCCGTCGGCTCAAAAGAGGGATTTTTCCGACACCCAGTATTTTGATTTGCGGCACTGTCAGTGCAGTGTAGATAGACAGGCAAAGTCCAAATGAGCCACCAGGGAATCTGATGTTTGTTCAAGATTGTAGCTCCTAAGAGTCTTGTTAAGCTACTTAGATGCATCTCAGGCAGCTCAGATGATCATTTAGCCCTTTTCAGGTGTAATACAAGTTGAATGTAACATATTTGATTAACTAAATGACAATATGAAATTTTAACCATTGTGATGATAGGTAGGTTAGCATACTCGCATGTTAACTGTTAAACTTTACATGGGATTTATTAAAGTTTGATTTGCAGTCTGATATTCAGACTTTATAGAGTCATATAATGTTCTCTGTTACATTACATATTTACACACTAAGTGGTGCAGAAACTACATTTAGTAAAACTGAACAACTCCATGGTGGCTTCAGTGCCAGGAAAATTACTTACCTGCCTTTCCCTTAAACTTAAGGTTGTATGTATGTATTTCTTAAATATGTTTGTATCTTTGACAAGAGTAATGTAATCTCTTATTGTTGATGTAGTGCAAATATATGAGAGTGATAAGAGGCAGTCAATTCCTTCCCTTCCCCAGGAGTGTTCACAACAGTTTGTTTTTCTTTTTTTTTTAATTGTGGACTTTTAAAAAAAATATTGAATTTGTTACCTTAAAGATAAAAGATACTGTGTATTATCCTCTGACTATTCTGTAAAAGAAAAATACTTCCTCTTTCTGCCAGTAGCATAATACTAGACTTATTTTGTCCAGTAACAGCGTTACTTGCAGGAGGAAAAAAAAAAACCCATAAACAAGATATTCCTATTTAGTGTTTTGCCTAAGGGGTATAAGGGACTGCTGTTTTGGTCTTATGCCTTCTGGTTCACGTGGAGTATGTTACTTGCTTACTTTTTTCAGAAATGAATTGTTAGCAGTAATTATTGCCTTCTTAAATGTGGTGGTTGGTACTGCTTATGTAATTTGGTGACTGAGCAATAAATGAGGAATGCTGTTGTTTATTAACTCTGACACAAAGTAACGTGGGGAAAATGAAACCAAAGTACATATTCCCAGAAGTGCTCAGAATACAAGGGAGCTAGCTTCTGTGTTCTGCCTTTTATGTTTCAACACTCTTGACTTTCCTTTCCACATTAAAAAGCAAAAGCCACCTTCTAAAATTGGGTGATTCAGAAACCTAGAAGGCAGTAGGGTAACACTGCACAGCATGGGCTCACTGAAGGTGCTAGTCTTTTTTGTATGAAAAGGAAACTAAAGAAAATTGAACACGCTTACAGTTCTACTGTAAAAACGTAGTACTCCTGTACACACAATAAAATTGAATTTGATTGCTTATAGTATGGTTTTTAAAAGTGTAAAATCAATAATTGTAGTGAAGTTCCAGCTTTTTCTTAGCTCATCTCAAAAGCTGACCCCTCCAGTCCATTTTTTGTAAGTAAATAACAAGTATGTGATAACTTACAGGTTACATTATCACTTACACAGTTCCAGTAAATCACAAACGTTTTACACAATGCTGTGATAATGTTATGAAAAACCTAAAAGTTCAGTAGCCAAAACATGTTTGTTGTATCATTTTTATTCATAGTTTAGTATTAAGATAACTGCCCTTGCGAGCCATTTTTAAGCCTAGCCAATTATCACTTGTGAGACTCAAACCCTGCACCTTTGTGTTTGTAAGGCAAACACCTTAACCATTAAGCCACCCTCCCATTCCCTAAATAGTCACTAAGTAGAGCCCACTAGATAAAATGACATTTTCAGATGTAATCAAGCTTTTTTTTCCTGGTTAAACGAGTCACCTTATAGACTCCTTCCACAGTGTCAATTTACTTATAAAAGTATTTTGGGAGAGGGGTACACCAAGCTGTCCTGACGACATCAGATGATTATTCCTTATTTTCTTTAAGAAATCACAGCGTTCCTAGTAGGAGAATAAGGGATGTTTTTTTTTTAATGTGTCTAACCGCTCATCTCAAAGGAGTTTTAGGTCATGATGTACATACAGTACATACGATACTGATGTTTACATGTACAGTGTCATACATTCACATGTGCCTTTGGTGCGTTGCCTGGCTTAAGGGTATGCATTACTGCAGAGTGCCTTACTTGCTGTCCACCAGGACAGTAGCCATTTCCTTAAAGTAGGTGAACTGTCTTTGACCACTTTTATTACTATTTATTCAGCAAATGCATAGCTGCTAATTAATTAAACCCAGGTTGCCACTCACAAACTAGGGGCTTACATACCTATGTGCACTTGGGTTGGACATCGTGAAAGTGGAACATATATTTGGATATCTTTTTCAATAGAGGTACCAAAGTCTCTTTGTAAGTGAATCCGATACGAATGGCCAAAGGTGTGTGGTCACAAAGAAGTACAGCACTGTCACTAATGGCTGTAATGGTTGATTACACCTTCTCTCAAGAAACATTAATGGTTTTCATTGCCTTTTTATTTCCTTTTAATGCTTATTGCAGAGCCTGTATATTTTGGGAATACTGCTGACTGTGAGTTATAAGTGATTCACTGTGTGCAGCAGCAGTGATGATATAAGGGGTCACTTTTTTTGGGGAGGATGGGAAGAAGGCTACCATCTCACTATTTCCCCTTAAAAGGTTTACGTTTGCTGTTTTGCACCATTACATTGAATTTATTTTCCCTTTGCAGGGAAGTTTGGTTCTGCTAGCACACTGTTTTTGCTGCTGTCAGTTTGTTTGATGGTGGGGGAGGTGCGTTGGCATGCTTTTGCATTTACAGGTTGGTGATCGTTTATAGTATGCTGCCCAATGTCCCAGAGCATGTGTCTGCACAGAGCCTGATGATGACTATGATGCTTATTGGTTCCTGAACCAGTATCTAGGTAAAATTATGGAGAGAGCCATCTTCTTCTTTTGGTTTTTCTCGGTTAGGGGTCGCCACAGTGGATCACCTGTCCGCTCATGATTGGCAGTGGAGTTTTACACTGTCGAGTTGCCAGCCCAGTGCCCAACCTTCCATGGAAGGCACAAACACTCACGCACTCACACCTAGGGCCAAGCCGAGAATCAAACCGGAGAACCTCTTGCTGTGAGGCTGCAATGCTAACCGCTGCACCACCGTGGCCGCCCCTATGGAGAGAGCCATAATGGAGCTTATCCAGAAGGAGAGGATCCTATTTACCGAATAGTACAGGTTTGTTAAAGGGTGATCTTACATTGAGACTTTTAGCATTCTTTGAAGTGGTAATAGTAGCACTTGATTAAGGGCTGACCATGTGTTTTGCTTACCTTGATTTTTGCTAAGGCATTCAACACTATCCTACTTGAGGGGGAAAAATGACTATTTAGAAGCATTAAATACAGAGTCATAAAATTCAGTGGGTATATAATAGTTAAGCAACAGGACACAGCAATTTACAGTACTGTGTACTGAGGGCCTTTATTCTTCGACTGTCCTCTCAAAAGAAAAAAAAAGTTAGAAATGGGGTATAGGTAAGGAAGTATGCTGATGGCTGCAAACTAGGTGAAATAATTATTTCATTAAAAGATGCTGAAGATGTTCTTAATATTGATCTCTGCTGCGGCCTTAGTCATATGGGTTACATCCTTGCCAGGGTATAACAGCCAGCCAGCTTCCAAAGCTTCAGAGCACTTTCCACACACCCAAACTGTCAAGCAGCTTGAGCTGAGCTGACTTAAAATACAAGTTTGGGTATGAAGCCCTACAGAGCTTTACTGCTACCAAAGAGTAAGCTCCTGAGGCTTTTGAGGGTCCGACAGTCTGCTTGTACTTTCCTTTGCTGGGCAGGTAAGTTCCCTATGGGGAAAAAATTCTTCCATTTTCATAGTTTTATTGATGTTTTACTACTTTCCTCTTTAGGAATGTTATTTAAAAGCTAGTAGTGTTGTGTTTTACGGACTGTCTTGAGACTGCAGTGTACTTTTAAACAGAGCACTTGTTTTTTTTCTGTCAGTTTAACAGTAGTGGAAAGTAACTGAAAACATGTTTTTCTTTGGAGAAATTGGGTTTATTTTCCTTTTATGGGACTGGCATAGTGTTTTAAAGTGCTTTTTACCATGTTGTTTCTATTAAAGAAGTAACTTTTGTGGACCGGTAGTGTTTACCGGCAATTGCTGCTTGTCTTCCCAGAAAACAGGCACTATTTTCGGCTTGACCATGGAACAGACTACTGGCCCCACAGTCTGTCCTCCTTACAGCCACAAAAAGAAAAAGTTAAGCAAACTGCTTTTGCCACCTCAGCAGGCTAGCAGTTTGCCTCAGCCACAGGTGGGTGACTCTGCTTTGGCAATTTGTTGTACCTCAGACCATTGATATTTTACCCTGGATTCATCTAGTGTAACACCTGCACCCACTACAAATTGGAGGTTAGCCACACCCTCAAACTTTTGGGATCACCTTCAGGATTTTGGGTCTCATGGCATCTATGCTTCTTATGATGCCCCCGGCAAAACTCCACATGAGAAAGATACAGTGGCATCTGAAATCACTTTGGTCTCAGCATCAGCACCAATTATATTTACAAATCCCAGTGTTGGAAGAGAAATCTTTTGGTGGAGACAACAAGCATCCTTAAATTCAGGTCTCCCTTCTCCTTCCCTGCTCCAAAGCAGTCAGTTACTAGAGGCAATTTGGACATTGTTTGGGGAGCAGTTGGAAGGATAAAAGTGCAATGGATGTGGGACACCAACAACAGGCACAAGCACATAAATAATCAAGGAGATGCTTCCCTGATCAAGGAACTCAACTCTGAACCATCTTTGATCCCCAGGACTTCAAGTGGTTACAGACAATACCACAGTTGCGTATTACATCAACAAGCAACGGGGAACCAGGTCTTCCCCCTTTGCAGTCTAACCATGTTAACTTGGGATGTAGCATCCCAGCACAACCTCACTCTGCAGGCATCCTACATTCTGCTGAGCAAAATTGTGTATCGGTCAAGCTGAACAGGGCAAGGGCAGACCCTCACAAATGGAAACTAGATGAGGGGTGTCTTCCAAGATTTGATCCATCTTTGGTGGAGTTCCTCAAGTAGTCTTCTTTGCCTTTTGGCTGAACAATCAACTGGCAAGATTCTGTTCTAGGACTCCATGCAAGAAGACCTGGAATACATGTCTTATTTCCCTTGGACAGGATTGTTTGTGTGCTTTTCCACCCTTTCTGCTGATATCCATGGCACTTCTGAAGATTCAAAAGGAATTCCCCAAGATCATTGTGGTAACTTCCTTCTGGACCAGGTAACCATAGTTCTTCCTTCTTTTGGAAATGACCAGAGGCAGTTACCACAAGCTTCCATACAGAATGGATCCACTCACACAAGAACAAGGGTGTCTGATGCACCCTGACATCAGTCATCTGTAATTAACTGCCTGGATGATAAGGTTTTAATTCCTGTTTTCTGAGGACATGCAGCAGGTACTAACGGAGATAAAAAAGCCTTCTACTAGAAAATCATGCATTAGCAAATGGAAAAGGTTTTCTAGTTGGTGCCAGTAACATAACCAGCACCCATTCAGTGCTAGTTCTTTGGTTTTACAATATTTGTGTGAGTTACTATCCTATAGTTTTTTTTTATTCCTCTGTCAAGGTTCATTTATCAGCCATTTCAACATATTTTACCCATGGATCCTCCTGTTTTAATGCAGTCTCGTGCCCTTTAAAGAGGTTTTACATAAGAGGCCTCAAAGAAGACTGCTGGCCCCTCTTTGGGATCTTAATTTTGTGTTAGAGAAGTTAACACCTGCCCAGTTTGAACCAGCTAACCTGGCTGACTTGAGGTTCTTAACACGGAGAACAGTTTTACTAATTGCTCTGACCTCTGCAAGAAAGGATTCTGAGTTGCAAGCTGTTATAGTGACTTTCTCATTTTCCATATGGAGAGGGTTTCTTTGAGAACTAATCATTTTATGCCTAAAGTGGTATCTGAGTTTACTGTCCATCTCCACGTTTTCTTTCCTGAACTTAAAAGTGAGGGAGAAAGAGTACTGCATAACTTGGATGTCTGCAGACAATTTTGGTACTATCTTTAACAGCATTAAATCTTTCAGATCTTCGGATCAGTTGTCCATTTCTTATGAAGGTAAGGTGGGACAACCTGTGTCAAAACAGGCTATTTCCAAATGGTCACCTATGGTTATTACACATCATTGTTATACTCTCCATAACAAAACTATTCCAGACAGGATCAAGGCCCAATCTGCCATGGTCTTTGCTTCATCTATGGCCTTTTGGAAAGGGTTAGACTCAAAGTATTCTGGAAGCTGCTACTTGGTCCTCTGTACATACTCTTGCAAAGCACTATAAATTTGATTCCTTCTCTAGGTCCAGATCAAGATTTCCTGTGATCATTCTCCAGATGTACCTGGACTCTTCTCCTTTCACCTCCCAAATGTAGTTAATTCAGGTAATCTATGCATATAGTTAAGGCTACTGCAGCAGTGATCAGTATGAAGAACATAGTGCAGCTGTGTAACTTACTTACCTCAACAGCAGATGTTTGCGTGATCACTGCTGCAGTTGCTGCCACCTGCCTCCATCCCCCTTGTTTTCTGGTGAGTTTTTTTATGCCAGGGTGTAGATTTTATGTATTTTTTCATTTATTTTATTTTTTTGTTCCTAGCATAGTTTTTTCAGGGCTCTGCCTCCCTCTCTGTGCTAAAAGGAAAGCTGTGAAGGGCTTCGCACCCAAACTTCTCCTTAAAGTCAGCTGAGCTCAAACTGCCTGACAATTTGGGCATGTGAAAAGTACCATGACCCTTTGGAAGCCAACTGGCTGTTTATATCCTTGGCAGGATGTAACCCGTATATCTAAGGTTACTACAGCTGTGATCTTCCGAACATCTGTTGTGGCATGTTTACTTGCACAACTGTATTTTCTCCAGGGTAGTCCACAGAAATTACAACTCACCTTGTTGCAGTACTAATGACCTCACCTTTAATATCAGTAAATGGAGCAACATGAGACTTTGCAAAAAGGACATACATTATAATTACAAAATAAATGTTCAAATCATAAAAAAATCACTGTCATTTAAGGTTTGGGGCAGTGGCAGACAGTATAGTGTAAACTTTGTGTGTTTCTACTGAAGTTTGGAAAGTATACTCTGTAGCCCATCTAGATCTTAAGGGCATTCCTACTTACTCCATGGAGATCAGTGTACCACTTTATACTGTACTGATTCAACTCCTAATTGAATGTAATACTGTGTTTTGTAGCATTTAAAAGCTGCTGGAAAGAACTTGGAAAGATACTGCGATTCTTTACTAAAAACATCATAGGACTGTATTGTATAAGCAAAGTAGTATGGTTTATTTACAGTGCAGTATCTAAAAGGTCACCTTCAGTGAAAAGTGAAACCAAGCATGCATTTTTGGATTAAAATTCAGAACTCGGATTGCCAGTCCAGTTTTAAAGTCTATTGATGTAATAAAATTTCTTTCATTTCTCAGTTATTGCATTTAGAGTTAGGCTGCTTCACCCATCCAGAATTGTTTCCTTGTATTGCAAGGAATTATATTCTTTGAATAAATATCAAGCTCTCGGACTGTCTCTCTTGGGAAGGTATGTCCCTAGCCTTAAGCAGCATTTTGCCTTTCAAGAAAATACGCCAGGTACTACCACAGCTCTTAAAGTTCGCAGTTTCTTTATTAGGACAGAGAGTTAAAACAATAAGTGCTTTTGGGCTACTACCAAACCCTTCAGGGTTTGGTAGTAGCCCAAAAGCACTTACTGTTTTAAATCTCTGTCCTAATAAAGAAACTGCAAACTTTAAGAGCTGTGGTGGTACCTGGCATATTTTCTTGGATATTTTTACTTGATGTCCTTCAAGAATGCAACTGCAGTCATAACATATGGGTTGTCCTGCCTCAGGCAGCCCTCGGTCGGCCGAATTCCAAAGTCTGGGTCCGGCGTCGGCTGGTGTCGCCTCCTCTCCGACGTCACAACGGCTGGAGTATAAAGGCATCGGCCGACGCCATCTTCTTCAGTCTTTCTTGTCACGCGGTGCCCGAAGCAGAAGCAGTTCGCAAGTGCCGGTCGGTCAGCTCCTGTATTTTCAGTACCGAAGTCATCTAAAAGCTAAGTACCCCGTTGGGGAACATTTATTCTTGCCTCAGCCGATGTCAGAACAAATTGAGAAAGTTAATAATTGTTTGTCTTGTGGTAAACAAATACCTCATAAGGACTTCCATTCTCTCTGCCTTCCTTGCCTGGGTCCAGACCACGACGTCTCGGCCTGTGCTGCCTGTGCTTGCTTTAATAAGTGCACTCTCAGGCGACAGGCAGAATTCGCCGAGGACTTTTTCGGTGAATCCTTTGCGTATATCATGCCGGCATCCACGGCCCGCGTCCACTACCGATGCTACTCCCAAATCCTCGACTAGCGCTCCGGTCCCCTCGGAAGTGGTAGATCAACCGCTCCAGGCCGGTGACACAGCGTTAACATGACCTTCGGTCTCTGAGATCTCTCCGGTGCCGGTTGTGGATTTTCCCCCGGAAACCGAGGTTCTGGATCTACCCGACACCATTCCTGTGGACAAGGTAACGCCTGCACGTGGGGCTGCTAGGCCTCCTGTTTCCATGTCCATCAAAGCCTTTGCACGTGCTAAGGCCGCCAGTCAGGCCAAGGCCCATCCTAAACCTGCCCAGGCCCCTTCTTCTGATAAGCAGATCATGTCTCTGGCTGCAGATCTTATTTCCCTTATCAGGGGGTCTCAGCCTCATCCGGACAGGGGTTCTCAGCCACCTGCAGAAAAAAGGCCTAGAACTGAGCAGGCGGACGACCTCTCCTCGGATGAAGCCTCTGGGGATTCAGAGCATTCTGATGCCCAAGAAGAACCCTTCCAGGCCTATGAGGACTCTGATGCTGAGGAATCAATTCCCTCTGCCTCCCCTCCAGAGGATTTCTCTTTTGGTGAAGTCCTGCATTCCATGAGGGAACATTTTCAATGGCAGGGTCAGGAATTTTCTGACTCCAGGAAAAGGCTTTGTACTTTCCTCAAGCTTCCCCAGCACAGACCCTAGGCTATCCCTCCAGTTATGGATGTTTTGGATGATGTTTACTCTGACTCCAGTGCCAACCCTGATTTCTCTTCCTCCTGCTCCTGTCAAGCCAGACATATATTACAGGGTCCCTGACACTCACAAGCACCTTTTTAAGGCTCACTCTGTGGACCTAGAAACTATTTCACAGGGCCCCAAGGGAGTGGCTTCCTCCTCTGCCAAAAACCCACTGCCAGCTGACAGGGAAGCAAGGTCCCTGGAGAGATGGGGTAAAAAAGTATATACCTCTACTACTTTAGCCATGAGGTCTCTTAACTGCCTTTTTCACATGTTTCAGTACCAAGATTTTCTCCTAGATGATTTACAGAAAAAGTTAGCCTCTCCTGAGCCTATTGATAAAAAGGCACTGCAGGATCATATTCATAACACTCAGCAGGTTAATAACCATTTTCTGCAATGTGGTTATGATGCACTGGAAGCTTCATGTAGGGCAGCTATGACTGGGGCTGTAATACGTAGACATGCTTGGTTGAAGGATCAGTCTTTGCCTGACCACGTTAAAGTAAAGTTACTGGATGCACCATTGGAAAAACAAAAGCTTTTTGGTGCTACTGCACAAGATGTATTGAAATCCATAGAGGAAAAAGCAAAGTCAGTACAGACAGTCAAGGATTTCCTTCAGGTTCAGCCACCCAGATTCAGCAGAAACTGGCCCTCCAAGAATTGGTCCTTCCCCGGCTCTGACAAGTTTCAAAGGGGAAAAAGCAGACGTGACCGAGGTAGAGGGCAATACCGAGGATCTTACAGAGGATGCCAATGGCAACCTCAAAATCAAAGAAGTGGCGCAGACAATTCAGCTGCACCACAAGGACAATCACAATGACTTGACTTTCGTACCGTCTACAAAGGTTCAAAGAGAAGCACCTTTGGGCGGAAAATTAGGCTTATTCTCACAAAACTGGCATATCTTAACCAAGGACAATTGGATTCTGGATTTGATAGACAAGGGTTACAGATTCCACTTCCACACATTACCAATAAAACAAGGCATGCCAAACCTGCCTCATCATCAAAGGGCAGAGGCACTCACTTAAGTTTCCAAGCTATTAAGTATAAAAGCAATAGAAAGGGTTCCTCCTCAGGAACAAGGCCAGGGATTTTATTCAAGATTGTTCCTTGTTCCAAGAAAAGAAATCAAGCGGAGACCCATACTGGACTTGTCAACTCTAAACACTTTTCTCATTGTGCCAAAGTTCAAAATGCTGACGTTGCAGCAACTTCTTCCCATGTTGGGCAAGGGGTCTTGGCTGGTCACTCTGGACCTCAAGGAGGCATACCTGCATGTCCCAATCAGACAAAGCTGCAGAAGATACCTCAGATTTCTTGCAGGGACAGAGCATTATCAATTCTCAGCATTGCCGTTTGGCTTATCTACTGCGCCCAGAGTGTTCACGAAATGCCTGGCATCAGTAGTGGCACACTGCAGACTGCAGGGGATTCAAATATACCCCTACTTGGACGACTGTCTCATACAAGCAGACAACAAACAAACCTTAAAAGGGAATTTGGACTATGTCATGCATCTACTACAGGCCTTGGGATACACAGTCAACATTCAGAAGTCAAACTTACTACCATCCCAACAAATTATATTCCTAGGAGCCAAACTGGACACGGAAAAACAAATGGCCTACCTCACAGAGGAAAAACAGCAGCATTTACCAGAGTACTTCAAAGGCCTAGCAAAGCTTTCCCAGCTGACTGCAAGGAAACTCCTGCAGGCTCTGGGCTTCATGGCATCTTGCATCCTTCTGATACCTTTGGCAAGACTTCATATGAGAAAGCTGCAATGGTATCTAAAAAACTTATGGTCTCAACACAGCAACAGCCTAGAGGACATAATCCCACTTATTCCATGTCTGCAAAAGGAATTTCTATGGTGGGCTCAAGCCAGTCAACTAAACGAAGGCATGCCTTTCAACAGACCTCAAGCAGACCAAATGATAACAACAGACGCCTCAGACCATGGATGGGGGGCGCACATGGAAGGCAGATGCATTCAAGGTCTTTGGACGCCAAAGGAAAGACATCTGCACATAAACCAAAAGGAGATGTTGGCAGTGATACATGCCATCGAGACTTTCGAAAAAACACTAAGACAGGGACATCTGCTAATAAGGACAGACAACACTACTGTCATGTGGTACATAAACAAGCAGGGAGGCACTCATTCTTACCCCCTCTGCAGACTAACAATGCTTCTCTGGGAAAAATCCCTGAGCTTGAGGATACATTTACAATCCCAGTTTGTACCAGGCAAGGATAATGTACTGGCGGACAATCTGAGCAGAAATTTCATGGTTCCACACGAATGGATGCTGCACCCTCACATTTTCTCTCTACTGGCAAGGACATGGGGAAGACCGGACGTAGATCTTTTTGCTTCCCACTTAAATCACCACCTGGAAAAGTTCTGCACAAGGACTCACCACCCTCTAGCTTGGAAAATGGATGCTCTCTCCTTCAGCTGAAATTCTCTAAAAATTTATGCATTCCCTCCCCTGCCTCTGCTGACCAAGGTGATACTGAAGATCAAAGCAGAACAACCAACAGGCATCTTGATAGCTTCAGACTGGCCGAGGCAACACTGGTACCCATTGCTATTGACCATAACTCGGACCAAGCCATGGCCTCTGACCCTATGGCCCCTGCTCCTAACTCAACACAATTACAGGACTGTACATCAAGACCTGAAAACATTGCATTTGACAGCCTGGAGGCTACCATGACTTCAACACCAAACTCTCTTTCCAAATCTGTTCAAGAGATCTTGATGGATGCACGCAGACCTTCCACCAGAAAAACCTATTCAGCCAAGTGGAAGAGATTCAGTATCTGGAATGCCAACAGGGGTCAGGACACAGCATTACTGAGTATACCTCAAATATTAGAATACTTGGCAGAACTATTTCATACTAGACTCTCATACTCCTCAATAAAGATTCATGCCTCAGCAATCTCAGCAAAATACAACTGTGACCCTCCAGTTTTTTCGCATCCTCTGCTAAGACAGTTTCTAAGAGGGATAAAGAATATTAAACCTCCCAGAAAACAGCCAGTACCTGCATGGGACCTCAACTACGTTTTGGAAAAACGAACTCTCCCTCCATTTGAGCCAGCAGCAACCTCAGAAATGCAATTTCTGTCTTGGAAGACGGCCTTCTTATTGGCAGTCACCTCTGCAAGAAGAGTTTCGGAGATACAGGCACTCATGGCAGTGCCCCCCTTCCTCATTTTTCATCAAGACAGAGTCTCTGTAAGAACCAACCCTACATTCATGCCAAAACTAATTTCCAGGGTGTCTCTAAATCAAGCTATTCATCTACCTGCATTCTTTCCCAATCCTCAAAATAAGGGGGAAAAACTTCTGCATACTTTGGACATGCACAGACAATTACGCTACTACTTGGACAGAACTAAGGCCACCAGAAGGTCTGATCAGCTGTTTGTAGCCTATGCTGCTGGAGTACAAGGAAAAGCAATCTCCAAGCAAACAATTTCAAAATGGATTGGACATTGCATCAGATTTTGCTACTCTTTCCATGGAAAAGGTGTGCCAGCCAATATCAGGCCACATTCCACCAGAGCTATAGCCACTTCCACAGCTTTTCTAAGAGGAGTGGCAACAAAGGACATTTTAGAAGCTGCTACATGGAGCTCCGTGCATACATTTACCAAGCACTACAACCTGCCCTTATACTCCAGATCCCGAGCAGGCTTTGCTTCGGCAGGCCTGCAGGGGATTTTAGCTACACTATCCTTATCTTAGTTCCATCCTCCCTCAGCTTGGCTATGGTACTCAACCCATATGTTATGACTGCAGTTGCATTCTTGAAGGACATAGTACAGTTTTGTACCTACCATAAATGTAGATGTCCGATAGATATGCAACTGCAGTCAGATTTTCCCACCATCCTACCCCTCTGTATCCTTCTTTTTTGGGTCCCTACCCCTCTTCCCTTCAGCTGGGGGTATCTCCTATGGTGTATCTGTTTATTACTGTTGTGCATGTTTTGCATTATTTTATCCATTTACCAAATTTAGCCTTCCAAGGAGGGCACCTGGCATCTGGGGCAAGAAATACTGAAGAAGATGGTGTCGGCCGATGCCTTTATACTCCAGCCGTTGTGACGTCGTAGAGGAGGTGACACCAGCCGACGCTGGACCCAGACTTTGGAATTCGACCGACCGAGGGCTACCTGAGGCAGGACAACCCATATGTTATGACTGCAGTTGCATATCTATCGGACATCTACATTTATGGTAGGTACAAAACTGTACTTTTCTGACGCTACAGGTACCTTTATCCTCTAACTGCCTACTTGATTATTTGATAGCATTTTACCTTCACCTAGGATGATGTCTCAATACAAAGAGGAAGTGATTGACTTCAATAATTGGCTTAGTTTCTGGTGTCATTCTAAGGGGATCCAGTATCTGTCAGCCTGTGATGACATAATCGACAGACCTCAGTGCTTTGCCAGAGGTGGTCTTCATCTGTCATCCTTGGGATTTCGGCTACTGGTTAAGGCTGTTGCCTTCCACATAGTGCCTTTTTAGGCAGTGTCTCAAGGACAAAATTCCTGATGTAAAAACCCCATCTAAAAAATAACCTCAAGGTTATGCTACTAAAAGCTATGCTAGGAGTCTTAGCATGAAACTGCACTCACTGAAAGCAGTCCTCACCTTGGAAGACGCAGCATTTGTGCAGTCACGGAGGCCTGGTTTAAGGCTGTGTAGAGCACCCCAGCTGTACTAGGTTATACCTCCTTCCACACGTTCAGACCACAAACTGAAGGTGTGAAAACTAAAGGAGGCAAGTGTATCAATATTCATTAAAGATAAATACATTTCCAGCTTGGTTAAGCAGTATGATTCCCTGGAAATACTTCAGATTCAATTAACTGTTGGTAGGACACCTATTCAAGTCATTGCCAGCTACAGGATCCCCTCCATGAATCAGGACACCCACTCTGCCTATTTGGATTTACTTGAACCTATCTGAACACCATGGTTTTGGGTGACTTTAACTAACCATCCATTGACTGGTAAATTACTTGTGTTCAGACTCACTTGCCCAAAGGTTCCTTGACTTTAAATCCAGTTCCCTGGACCAGCTGGGTCTGGTGCTTACCAGTATGAGGGACCACTGTAGCACCCCCACTATGAGGTCCTCCCTGGTGAGATCTGACCACAAATCAGTCTCATTTGAAGTAACTGTCACACCTGACCCCCCTTACCCCAGCAGCAACTAAACTAAAAATCTTCTCCAAAGCAGATTATAACCTCTTACAGGATGGTATCAATAGCTTCATTGCACGTACCCCTTCAGATGGATCTGGCAACTATGCCGAGTTCTACACCAATGCTTTATATAAACGCTTGTATAGCTGCATTGGCTCAGCCGTACCTGATAGGACCAAAACAAGCTCCTCAAGGAAGAGCAGACTTGCAGGGTGGACAACTGCCTTTAACAAGCTGTACAATAAGAGAAAGAAATTGCTGCCTAAGAGTAAGAGGGAGCAAATCCTAAACTGGAAACAATCCCTCCTCAGCCTATACAAGCAAACAAGACTTCTTGTGAAGTCCTCCAAAGCAAACTACGAATCCAAATTAGCTTCCTCAACTAAGGACAACCAAAAGGTGTTTTTTAGTTACACCACGAAAATACACTAGATCAGAAAATGTCAAGTAGTATCCAAAAACACAGTAGTCACGAACAAACAGCTTTAATGAAGCTTTCGGGTCTACACCCTTCATCAGCACATAAAATCAACTTATACAAACCACATTTAAATAGAGGAACATTTGAAAATCACATGAACAAGCCAGCCATTCAGATAAAGACCCAAATTAATTATGCAAATTATTTAAAAGCACATCATACCTAAATTTCTTAAATACTCTATTATACTTGTAAAATACATATATAAAAAATATATATACATATACTTAAGTAAAATGTTCCTCTATTTAAATGTGGTTTGTATAAGTTGATTTTATGTGGTGATGAAGGGTGTAGACCCGAAAGCTTCATTAAAGCTGTTTGTTCGTGACTACTGTGTTTTTGGTTTTTTAGTTACAACCATAACCTAAAAGGAAAGGCCCAGATTTGTGCCAAACTGGTAGTTAATGGTACCACCTATACTGAGCCTGTGGATATAGTTAACCTGTTGGCCGTCAGGTTCTGTGAAAACTTCACTCTCCTTTCCCCACCACATGTACCCCATTGATATCCTTACCACTTGTCCCCTATCTTGCATCTCTTAAGAGCTGGTTGTATAAGCCCTCTCTAAGGCCAAAACCGTTGCATGTATGGGACCTGATGACATCCAATGCAGTGTCCTACATGGGTTTTAACAAGAATTAGCAACACCATTGGGTACTCTCTTCACCCGTAGTCTAAGCACCGACTTCATCCCAGCTAAATGGAAAATGGCCACCATTATTCCTTTGCACAAAGGTGGTGCTTCCACTGACTCTGGGAACTATTAGGCCTATTAGCCTGACTAGCTTTATCTGCAAGACCATGAAACGAATCATCCTAGACTTGTTAAAGGTAATCTCCAAATACGTGACCCTACTCAGTTTGGATTTGTCAAAGGGAGATCATGCCCGTTATACCTGGTAGACTTCTTCGAGAAACCTTAGACAAGGGGAAATGTGTGCATACAGCCTACCTAGACTTGGCCAAAGCTTTTGACACTATCCCTCACTCAGGCATCATTGACAAACTCACCCAGCTAGGTATTCACCCTTATATCGTTATATGGGTCGCTAACTTGGTTCACTGATGGAACACACACAATCAAAATAGGGGAATCCACCTCCAACAGCAGACCTATAACCAGTGATGTTCCACAGGGATCAGTAATGGGACCTCTACTGTTTGGAATCTATTTCTCTGAAGTGCAAGCAAAACCTGAAGGTCTGTGTCTGGAAAAGTTCGCTGATGACTGCAAACTGGGAAAGGTCATAGAATCTCCAAATGTTGTCAACATCGTACAAGAGGTTCTTATACAAACAAGGGATTGGTGCCAAAGTCATGGCCTTAAACACAATGCAAAAAAAAGTATTATCATCCGTTTCAGTAAGATAGATGTACCTGCTAACTACCACATCAATAGCAACACCCCAAGTATGCACTCAGTGGTGCGAGACCTGGACACACAGGTTGACAGCAACCTTTACTTTGATCACTATGTCTCCACAGTGGTAAGAAGGGCATTCTGTATTGCTGATCTCGTAAGTAAGGGAATTACCTCCAGAAAAAAAGAAGTTATGACCTCCCTGTACTCTTCTCTCTCAGGCCAATAATTGAGTACAACTCCCCCTTTTGGTATGTACCTTTCCAAGCCCCTGCAGTAGTTGGAGAGACCACAAAGGTTCCTCACAAGGAAAATTAAGAGTGTTCAGCATCTGTCCTGTGCGGATTGTCTGAAATCATTGTCACTTTATTCTGTTTCATACATACTACACAGAAGCAATCTCTGCTTTGCTTACAAGGCAGTCTCTGACCCTGAATTATTGGAAATGCTGCATATTCGCAAGTCAAGTGGTACACTGGTTGCTCGCTCTAAAGACCTTAACCTGGTATGTAACATTAATAGAACCTGCTGAAGGGACAGCTTTGTCTCCCAGAGGTTGCCACACCTTTGGAACAGACTGTCATTTCATGTCAAACAGAGCACCTCACTGGCCCTCTTCAAACGTAATCTGGACGACTGGATGGATAACCATAAATTCACACCGGGGGTAACACCTCTGTCCCTCTTGGACAGGAGCAATAAGTGCTGATCATGGAAATAAGGGTAGAAGTTGGCTAGGCTTGTAAGGGCCCTAGGGCCATTAGCCTAGTAACTTCCTATGATCCTAAGTAACTTCTCAAGTAGTCTTCTGGTTTTCCACAAGTAACCCCACAGTCAAGCTGCTGGAACTACACAGCTTCTTCTGGTCACAGTACCTATGCTCTTACATGCTTTTACTAGCCTGTTGCACAGATTATATGTTTGTAACTGTCAAATTTCACCTTAATGTGTAGAATATGCAGCATATCAAAATAGACTTTGATGTTTCAAATGGCTCCTGTGTCACAGGCTATAAAACTTGAACGATTTAAAAAAAAAAAAAAAAGCTTCATTCAGAGTCTGACATAATGATGCTCCATATATGTTTCTTAGAGGTGATCTCTGCCTGATCTGTATCTAATGTCTGATCTGGTTCTGTTTTAAAGTCTATACCTAGAATGCATTCAAACCAGACTGGAGAATTTAAGAATAGTTTTTTGGACACACTAGTGTCTTGTGTTGGATTTCTGAACAGAATGTTGCTTTGTGGCAGTTGTTGACTTTTGCCTTGCTTGGGGGGTGGTATATGGAGTACTTCTGCAGTGCATGGGGCACTGTCAGATGAAGACTGGCAGCAGAAGTCTGAAGGACAGCACGATGGCAGCCCTTGAATCCCATTTACATTAAGTATAAACTCAGTGCATTCATTTTATTCGGAAGGATTTTTTAAGTTTAAACTTGGAGGGTAGGGTGTGTTCTGCATGCAGGCATTGTGGGTGTTTTTGTGTTGTGCATTTAAGTGTCTGTGGACACTGTGATCACACACACTGAGATGTGTATATGCAGGAAACAAGGTTAGCTAAGCATGCAGTCTGGAAAAAAGAAAGGTGACTGTAGCAGAACTTACAAACAGTATAGCAAATTATGGAGGCTGCATTTCACTTGTGCTAGGGGTACTTTGTACACTTTGCTTTCAGGGTTAAGTGCCTGTAGATGACTCGTACTGCCGTACAGCACGTGTCAATAGTGTTGAGGGTGGTTCTGCCAGTTCCATATATAGATGCAAAGATACACAGCATAAGTAACCTATGTATCCCTCCAAGATAGACATAAAGTACTTTGGTGGTTCTGATAACCAGCGGTATTTAAAACTGTTAAATGAAACCAGATGAAATTAGGTTTGTTTACCAGTGTGGTAGCCTATGAGTTCAGACAGTGCAAGTATATATGATGGTGGGAGTTTTGATCAGTACAACATACACACATGCAATTTGACGCACACACGTGCACATATGTTTGTTGGGGGGGGGGGTCGGCTCAAGTGTGTCATACTGCTGTGTGTTTGCTCATGAATTGCTCATACTTTTTTTTCCCTATCTATAGCCCATTACTAGATGTTCTTCGTGTTTCACTGTTGCAGTCATAACTGTAGGGTGATCCTGCCGGCAGGCAGCCTGAGGTCGGCCAGAATCCCAAAGTCTGGGTCCGGCGTCGGCTGTACCAGCAAGCACCCTGACGTCAGAACACAGGGCTACAAAGCTGACAGCCGACGCCATCTTCTCCAGTCTTTCTTGCCGTGCGGTGGAAAGCAGCTCGCAAGTCGTTGGTTGGCGTTTTCAGACAACGTGTTTTGATTGTCTTCGGTCCAAAGTTTTCTACTTCTCTTCTCAAGCTAAGTACCCCATTGGGGAATCTTTTTTCTTGCTCCTCCGATGTCAGAAAAAGTTAATAATTGTATATCGTGTGGGAAACAAATACCTCATAAAGATTTCCACTCTTACTGTCTACCTTGCTTAGGCCCTGACCACGACGTTTCTTGCTGTCGGTTCTGTGCCAGGTTTAATTCTCGCACTATCAAGCGTAGGTACGATTGGGCCTTGAATTATTTCGTGAGCGATTCAATTATAGGATGTCGTCGGATACTTTACCGACAACCGGAATTCAAAAGAAACGCAAAGACAAGGATAGGCCTCCGAGGTCCAAACATGATATTTTGCAGCCGGAGCCAGCTTCAGGTTCGGCGGTCGTCAGTGAGGCGCTTTTGCAGCCCCTGTCATCTGCCACTTCGGAACCGATGGCCGACACGGACTCCCATGGGGAGCCTTCAAGGCCTAGTATTTAAACTGCTGCAGGACCTTCAGACGTCGCTCCTTCAGATGGGTCCAGAACCGCTGTGCAGGTACCGGCTTCTGAGGGGGTTTTCAGGCCTTCTAATATCACTATTTCTACAAAGACAAAGGCAAAGTCAAAGACTCCTGTTAAACCAAGGATTTCTTCACAAGCTTCCTCGGATACAGCTCCCAAGTCCCAGAAGCAATTACTTCGGATGGCAGAAGATTTACTTACAATGATTAGGGGTTCACACCCTCCTCCAGAAAAAAGGCCTAGACAGGCCTTATGATTCTTCTGATCAGGCTTCTGTGTCTTCTGTCTCTTCCTCTGACCAGGATTATTCTTTTCCTTCTTATGAAGATTCTGATGCAGAGGATTCTATTCCCTCTGCTTCTCCCCCTGAAGATTTCTCTTTTGGGGAAACCTTGCATGAGATGAGGGAGCATTTTCATTGGGAAGGTCAGGATTACTCTGCTTCCAAGAAGAGACTTAGGGAATTTCTCCTTCTCCCTCAACACAGACCTTTGGCTATTCCTCCTGTACTTGATGTTGTGGATGATGCTTTTTCTGAAGCTAACCTAAATCCTGATTCCTTGCCGCCTGCTCCTTCTAAGCCTGATAGATTTTACAGAGTTCCTGACTCCCATCAATTCTTATTTAAGAACCCTTCTGCTGATCCTGAAACTATTTCTCAGGGTTCTAGGGCTGCTAAGTCCGCTTCTTCTAAAAATCCTATCCCTTCTGAAAAGGATTCTCGTGCCTTGGACAGGTGGGGCAATAAGATTTACACTTCTGCTACCCTTTCTATTAGAGCTTTAAACTGCCAGTTTCACATGTTCAAGTATCAGCAATTTCTTTTGTCTGTTTTAAAGCAAAAGCTCTCTACCTTTCCTGCATGTGCAGAGGACAAGGAATTACAGGATGTATTGCATGCAACTGAACAAGTTAGCAAACACAGTTTACATTGTGGTTTTGATGCCTTAGAAGCTTCTTGCAGGGCTGCTGCCTCTGGTACTGTTATCAGGAGACATGCTTGGCTTCGTGAGCAGAATTTACCAGAACAGGTTAAGGCTAAGCTGTTAGATGCCCCTGTTCAGCATGATGTTTTATTTGGATCCAAGGCTGAGGAGGTTATTAAAAAGATGGAAGAAACAGCAAAATCTATGCAGACTGTTAAAGATTTTTTACAAGTTCAGCCTCCTAGATTTTCCAGAAATTGGCCCTCCAAAAATTGGTCTTTTCCCACGTCTGACAGGCCTCAAAGGGGAAGATGTAGACGCTCCAGAGGTCTGGGACAAGCTCAGGCCTCTTACAGGTCCAGACAATGGACTGCTTCTTCACCTAGAAGGGGAGAAGACAGACCTCAATCTCAAAAGAAGCAGACCCAATGACTGTCTCCGTTGGGCTACAGGTCCTCCTTGCCTGGAAGCCCCTCTCGGAGGAAAACTTTCTCTTTTCTACCAAAATTGGACTCATATTACCCAGGACAAATGGGTTTTAGACGTGATTTTAAGAGGCTACAAATTCCACTTTCATACTCTGCCAAGGTCTTCAGGCTGGCCGGATCTGCCAAAACATCAATGGTCAGAGGCCTTAAATCAAGTGGACGCCTTATTGGCCATGAAAGCCATAGAACCTGTTCCACTTCCAGAAATGGGAAAAGGTTTTTACTCCAGACTTTTTCTGGTCCCAAGGAAACAAAACTCATGGAGACCTATTCTGGACCTCTCAGTGTTAAATACATTTCTGGAGATTCCAAAATTCAAGATGCTTACTCTGCAACAACTTCTTCCCATGCTCTCCCAGGATGCTTGGATGGTGACATTGGACTTGAAGGAAGCCTATTTACACATTCTCATCAGACAGGAACACAGAAAATACCTCAGATTCAAAGCAGGTTCGAGACACTTTCAATTCTCTGTACTGCCCTGCGCCCAGAGTCTTTACCAAGTGTCTGGCCCCAGTAGTAGCTTATTGCAGACTCCAAGGAATTCAAATTTACCCCTACCTGGATGACTGCCTTATTCAGGCAGACAGCAAGGATCTTTTACTTCAACATCTGCAGTTTGTTCAGAGTCTTCTCCTACTTCTGGGATTTTCAGTGAACACAAAAAAGTCACATTTGATCCCCTCTCAACAAATGATCTTCTTGGGAGCTCTTCTAAACACAAGCTTACAAAGGGCCTTCCTTACTCCAGAAAAACAAGTACAGCTGGCATCAATTTTCATGACCTTGGCTACTTTAACTCAGCTCACTGCAAGGAAATTCCTGCAGGCTTTGGGCTACATGGCTTCTTGCATCCTGTTGATTCCAAATGCAAGGCTTCATATGAGAAAACTTCAATGGTACCTAAAGAGTGTATGGTCTCAGCATTACCACAGCCTGGAAACTATGATACCTCTGATTCCCTGCCTCCAAAAGGAGTTCCTTTGGTGGTCCAGGGTTTGTGCTTTAAATGAAGGGAATCCCTTTCGTCTACCTCATCCTGCTCAGATCATAACCACAGACGCCTCGGATTATGCTTGGGGAGCTCATTATCTAAACAAATGCCAGCAGGGCTATTGGACAAAAGAAGCATCTTCCCTGTCACATCAACTTGAAGGAAATGTTGGCAGTCCAAAATGCTCTTCTAGCCTTCCAGAATCTTTTGCAACCAGGCCATCTCCTGATTCGCACAGACAATACCACAGTCATGTGGTACATAAACAAGCAAGGGGGCTCTCACTCCTACCCCCTTTGCAGACTAGCCATGAGTCTATGGGACACAGCTCTAAATCTAAATCTGTATCTTCAAGCTCAATTCATTCCAGGAAAACAGAATCTCTTAGCAGACAGCCTAAGCAGAAATCTTTTGGATCCACACGAATGGATGCTGGACCCCAACATATTCAGCAGGATTACAGCACTTTGGGGAATCCCTCAGATAGATCTGTTTGCATCTCATCTCAACCATCAGCTGCCTCTCTTTTGCAACAGGTCCTTCCACAAAGCAGCTTGGAAAGTGGATGCCCTGTCTTTCAGCTGGAGGAATCTTTCGGGATATGCCTTCCCTCCTCTGCCTCTTCTGCCTCGGGTGTTACTGAAAATAAAACAGGACAAACCCAAGATTTTCATTTTGATAGCCCCAAATTGGCCTCGGCAGTTCTGGTATCCAACTTTAAGACACCTATTCCAGGAACCTCCATGGATTCTGCCTCTGTTTCCTTCTCTTCTGTCCCAGCATCAGGGTCGGATGTTTCACTCTCAAATCAAGACTCTTTGCCTGGCAGCTTGGCTTTTCAAGGGCCTTTGAGTCCTTCTGCTTTTCCCAAACAAGTTTTGGATGTTCTCTTAGAAGCTAGGCGCCCTAGCACTAGAAAATCCTATGCTTCTAAATGGAAAAGATTTTGTATTTGGATGCGGGATCGAGGTTCTGATCCTCTTTTGCCTGACATTTCTTCCATTTTACTTTACCTCTCAGACCTTTTGCTTAAAGGCCTCTCTCTTTCTTCCATTAAAATCCATGCTTCTGCTATCTCGGCTCATTACAACACAGATCCCCCCCATCTTCTCTCACCAGTTGGTGAGACAATTCTTGAGAGGGGCTAAGAATTTAAGACCTCCCAGAACTCCTCCTGTTCCTGCTTGGAATCTTAATTATGTTTTGGAAAAACTAACTTTACCTCCCTTTGAGCCTGCTGCTGCTTCGGATATCAAGTTCTTATCCTGGAAGACAGTTATTTTATTAGCTTTGACTTCTGTCAGAAGGGTGTCAGAGTTGCAAGCTCTCATGGCTGTGGAACCATACCTTATTTTCCACCAAGACAGAGTTGCCTTAAGGACCAATCCTACATTTATGCCTAAGGTGATTTCTAAAGTGGCTTTAAATCAGACTATTCACCTTCCTACTTTCTTTCCAAATCCTCAAAATAAAGGGGAAAGGATTTTGCATTCATTGGACGTGCACAGACAACTAAGGTTTTACCTGGATAGAACTAAAGATTACAGAAAATCTGATCAGTTGCTTATCTCTTATGCCTCCAGTTCTCTAGGCAAAGCTATCTCTAAACAGACTATTTCCAAATGGATTGCTCATGGAATAAGGTTTGGTTACTCTCACTTTGGGAAACAAATTCCAGGTGCTGTTAGAAGTCATTCTACTAGAGCAGCTGCCACTTCAGCAGCTTTTCTCAGAGGAGTTCCTACCAAGGACATTTTGGAAGCTGCCACTTGGAGTTCAGTGCATACTTTTTCTAAGCACTATACTCTCCCTTTGTATTCTAAGTCTAGGGCAGGTTTTGCCTCTGCTGTCTTGCAGGGTCTTCTGGCTGCCCCTTCTTCTGCATAACCTCCTCCCGCATCACAGCTTTGGGATTCCACTCTACAGTTATGACTGCAACAGTGAAACACGAAGAACATAGTACAGTTGTGTACACCTACCATAAATGTAGATGTTCGAGTGTCTTCACTGTTGCAGTCGGTGTTTCCCTCCCACCAATCCCCTCTTATCTTCCTCTTCCTTTGTGGTGTATTTGTGTTTCTTTTTTAGGTCACCTTTTGGTTATTTTGGGGGACTTCTGACATCTGGGGCAAGAAAGACTGGAGAAGATGGCGTCGGCTGTCAGCTTTATACCTCTGCGTTCTGACGTCAGGGTACTTGCTGGTACAGCCGACGCCGGACCCAGACTTTGGGATTCTGGCCGACCTCGGGCTGCCTGCCGGCAGGATCACCCTACAGTTATGACTGCAACAGTGAAGACACTCGAACATCTACATTTATGGTAGGTGTACACAACTGTACTTTCAAGCATACTAGGTGCCATTTGCATCTTACTGGGCACTTTTTCTGTGTGTGTATACGTGTATCATTCTGTTGTACTACTTGTGTTTAAAGGCCCCTATTGGCTTTTCCAGTATGGAGAAGAGCACACACATAAAAATTGCATCAGCAACATTAGTGGCTCATTAAGGGAATAGTTTGTTTTGTTTTTCACTGTGGTCTGTGGCCAGTTGCATGTGCATAGCTGTAAACCTTCCATTTCTAAAACGTGGAATATATCATCTCATATTATGGGGCAAATGGGCAAAAATGTAGAACACTTACTAACAACTTCGACTAGGAAGCTCACAACATGGTTAAAATATGCTTACATGTACAAAGTTAATTTTATGTATTAATACGATTCAGTATTTATCATATATATTAGTTTTAAAAAGTCTTAAAAGTGTATGAATGATGATGGATCCTTTGAATGTGGAACAGTGTGAAACAGGAACTTTGTAAGACTCAAAATGAGGAGTGCTTCTCCTTGTTTATATACTTTCAAGGTATCATAGAGACACCCTTCGATCTGTAACTGTGACAGAGTGATATATCTACACAGTGGTAAGCTTGCTTATAAGTCTTGCCCTTGATCTGTGTTTTTGCTTGAAAATATGCAAACGAAATGCCTCCCCCCCCCCCCCACACACACACACAAAATGCTTTTTTTTTCTGTCACTGCATTGAATCTGTTCTCAAAGCTCACATGCGCATAATGTTTGTTATCTGTCCTTCTGTTGTACTTGCTGTTAATTACTGGAAACCATTGTGTCTCTCTAACCCTCAGCTTATCTTTTGAAAAATGTAGTAGCTTTCTATTATATATATTTTTCTTACCTCCTTGTTCTAAGAATATGCAGATTGGGTGCATTAGGCCATACATCTTATTAGAGATGTGCATTTCATCCCACGTAACCCTGATAAGCTTCCTGCCACCCTCTGCTTTGAGAGTGCTTACACCTCAAGAAGCTGAATGTCTGTCATCCCTGGGTGCTAGCTACCCCATGAAAGCTGTGCCATGCTGATGATTGAACATTACACCAGAAGCTCACTATGCCTGTGTGCCAGTTTGCTCATCATGCTTTCACACAAACATCTCCTGGCTCTTTGACAGCATGCATGAGAAACCCATTTCATGGTGGTGCATTAATCTTTACAAATCCCACCCCCAAATCTTTCTCCCCTGTAAAATATTTGAGCAAAGTGTTCATTCACAGTCTTCTGTTGAATTCCTCCCTTCTCTCTGTAGTCTTTTGGTAAACCCAACTGAATACTCTTGTCAGTGTAAAAAAAAAAAAAAAGTGTGTATGTATATATCTATATATATATCTATATATCTATATCTATATATATATCTATATATATATATATATATATATATATATATATATATATATATATATATATAAATTTTTTTTTTTTTTAGCATGTTATAGTACTTTATCTTTTTCTGTATATTAGGAGCTTATGTAATATAATTTCTCTATATATGCCTGTAACATTTATTTCTGTAATTTGTCTGTACTGGAGCTTTTCTCCTCAGGTCTCCACTGAAAATGAGTTTTTAGCCCAGTTAGACTAACCCAGTTAACAAATGTGAAATAAATAAATAATTTTGTGTAGAGAACTATCCGTGTTGCAGACATACTGTGCTGTTCTGTGTAAAACCAGAATTTATTTGAATTTTCTTAGAAGACAGAAGGTGATTGATCAGTTTCTTAAAACCAGATTTTTTTTACTTGAAACACTCAGCTTCATAGCTAAATGTGCTTCGACACAGGTGAGAGTAGGTGGGGGAGGTGCTTTGGTTGCTTGCTTAGTCAAGAAAAGAGAAAACTGAAACCAGAGTGAGGGAGGGCAGCTCTGATGACATCACTAAGTTGTGGTCAAAGTGGAGTTCCTGTGGCTTTAGCCAGCCAGCCATAGTCTGGAAAAGGAGGGAGGATTGTATTTGTCTCTTTTGCACAGTATGAAACTAAGCAGTGGTTGTGAAGCAGACTGAGAGACAGGATGAGTTTTTCGTTCTACCAGCAGTTGGTGGGGATCGGTAATCAAAAAGGTAAGTCAGCAACACTTTTGGGCTGTAGCTGTCTGTGTTTTGCATTCTTGTGTAGATCCCCCATACTGATCTTGGCTCTTTAAATGTGTGCTAAACAAACCTGGAATGGTTTCTTTGTGTTGTGAGAACTTTTACCGAACTTCAGTCAGCCCTTTTTATAGCCTCAGCCATTTGGAGTAAGCTGGAAGCTGAGAAGGGAGAACTGCTTATTTTATGTTCATGAAAATTGTACAAAATGAAAGACATCGTTTAGCAACAGAATATGTAGTGCATATGGTGTATAAATAGTCTTGGTGAGAAATGTTTGGTGTAATTACTGGAAAAGATACAGTTAAAACTTTAAGATGTGAGCAGTTGTACACTGACTGTGCTGCATTTTAGCCCTTAGTGTAGTGTAGTTCATGCAGAATTTTTTTTAACTTTCTTTATCTGTATTAATATGTAAATGAGTATTTTCCAAATGCAGACACTGATCAGGTTGTACTGGTAATCCCAAGTGAGCAGAGCATGTGTTGCTTTTAGAAAGGCATAAAATATTGTGCATTAGGAAGATGAGCTCCAGAGTGTTTGGTACGCTAGGTTAATGACTAAAGGAACTCGTGCTGTTACCCTGAAGAAACTTTAACCCATATAAACCCATTTTAATATTTATTTATTTATATATTGTATAACCAGGTAAGTGCACAGAGTCTTTGTGGCCTGTTTTTGAGGAGGTGTTTGGAGACCGAATACAGATCGTGATATGTACAGTCATCTGGTTACCTAGCACTTAAAAATACAATGTTTTGTCAATGAGTAAATTTGCTCATGTTAGTTCTTGACTTTTAACTTATAAAATGACAACTTTTGCACTTCAGTCAGTGCTAGACATGTTAAGACAGCACTGCCTTGATGAGTTATTGAGGGGAGGGGTTCTGTGAAGTATGGATAAACCTGATGAGTAATTTACCAATCAGTAAAGGAACTAATAGAAAATCTGGCGGCAGGCTTAGTTGAGGAAAGGAATCTGGGATGATGGTGATGGCGGTGGTGCTTGCTTTAACTTGCCTCCTATTCCTAATGGAAATGCAGAAACTAGTTTAAAATTTAAAACCGTGTACAACTGAACATGCTATGTTGTGCTTGGAGCATAGACATGGAAGTTGGGAAATGTGCTTTCACAGCTATCCATATCCATTTAACTCTTGCTCAAGTCCAGCCACCTATAATTTAGTTGTAAAACATTGCAGATGCTCTGCAGGTTATGCATTGAAACTAAAATGAAATGTAAGAGAGAGGGAGATTGAGAAGACAGTTTTGCCTCTGGGTTAGGTATACCAGTAAGAAGTATAGGCAAGATGGACTTTTGTCATTTTCTGGTTATTTGCGAAAGTTTTTCAAAGTATACTAGCCTTTTACATCAAAACCTTTACCATTTGGTAAGGTATAGTATTTTTAAGTCACCAGACCCAATCCACACAGCATGTAACACACCCACATATATGGGATTTAGCAAATTACATATTACTTTTTCTCCAACTAAAAAGGAACTTTTTGTAAAACAGTACAACACTATTAGCATGTGTTGATAGTTAAATCTACATTCTGTGTGTGTGTATTAGGTGTTGCAGCTTGTAATGAAGCATGCCATGTTCAGCACTAATTTCTGTCCTTTAGCGGGCAGTCAGCTGGGAATATAGTTGACCATGCCATGTCATATTGCTTTCTTTTTCAGTAGTAGGAGCAGACAAAGAGTTTTAGAATGGTTATTTCTGTCAGACATATGCAACATCTCTTTCATGAGACAGTATGTACGTGTGTGCATGTTGGATACACTTGTATTGGGAGTATGTTGGTTTGGTGGTTAAGATTTAAGCCTCAGAGCTTCGGGGATCAAGGTTTAGCCCTTACCATCCTGTCTTTTGCAGATTTTATACGCCATCTCTATTTTCCCCCCTCTGGGTTTTTTTGTTGGATGCGTTGGTTTCTTTCCAACTCTCAGAAATATACTAGTTGATTGGCTACTCTAAAATTTCCATAGGCATTGCGTTTGCCATTGTATCTAGGATTGAGGCTGAAGATGGTTTGAATAGGTCCATTCCATTTAGTTTGTTTGGAAAACCTATGTTTACATTCATGTACAGATACACAGATGTACACAGTGTTGGCTGAGTAGAGGTAAGATCTGTTGTAAACCACCCCTACAATTTCCTCCTTTCTAATATTGTTTGATGTGTTTCAGTTTAACAAGGTTTTGGTTATGTAATATGCTCATTTGGAAAAATGAGCGTTACACTTGTCCTTTTCATGCTTTTAGTGTTCTGTGATAACATACTTTTATGAAGTTACCAGGGACACGCAATACCTGTTGCAGCATAATACATTTCTGGTCAGAATGTTTTTCTTGCTTTTTGTTTGTACCCGGTTGCAGAAAATGATGTCAGCGTGGTTTTGATACTTAGGGTGTTGCAGTTGCCAGACAGAATAATGTTGATGTTTGTGTAGTGCTTGGTCTTAGGGTGAGATCAGTGAACTATTCATAGAGATCAGCAAGTCTTGTGGGACATATCACTATTATACATTCATTTGTAGTGGGCATCCTTGATTTCCAAAGAATGATTGACATCTCCTCCATGTAAATTGTGCATCACTTGGTCCACAACAAAGAAGACAACCTAAAATTATGACACTCTGCGATGCCTGTAAAAGGCATTAGTGCCATTTTTTGCATACGTGCTTGTATATCCTGTGTGCAATTTTTCTAATAGTCTTTTTAACATATTAACTGTCACAGGACAAGAATCTAGCTACATAAATCACATCTTGAGGCAGACCAATATTATGTCCATTAATCCCATATGCTGCATAAATCCAAAAGATAGCAGAGAGGGACAGTCTAGTGTCAATATGTCAGCATTGCCTACAAGTGCAACATGGCTATGATGTCAGTGAATTGAAATGGCAAATCTTTTTAGCAGCAAATAAAAGTCTGGGTTTAAATTAAGCTATTGATATTAATATTGTTTAAAATATCTTAATACTGTATTATAAAAATGTGGTTATTGAATTGATTATGAAATGTGATTGTTTTTGTTGATTGATTGTTGGAGTAAGAGTTGATTTTAAGTAGTTCTGATGAAGTTCTGTGTTGTTTTGGAACAAACGTGTTGTGTTTTAAATTTTTCAATCTCTGGCTTTTTTGTTTTGTTGATTTGGTTAACCGATTCTCTTTCCTCACACTTGGACTGTTTGTCTTTTGTTTAATGCAAAGTATGTTTTCATTGGACATATTGCATTGACAACCTTTTATTACTTTTACCTCCCACCCCCACCATTACCCAATGGGTTCCTTTCCCTTCACCACTTGACTCATTTGCTCCCATGGAATGGGGAGCAGGGATACCAGGGTAATGCCAGAGCCCCACAGCCTTTTCTTTCCTTCCTTCCTAGAAATCTCTATGAGCCTTCCTTTCCTTTGTAAGCTTCACATAGTAAGAAGCATGACAGCTTGCTTGTTATGGGGGATGGCCTACAGTCTCTCCTTGGGAGTACCCCCCCCCCCCCACAACCGGTGACACCTTTGAGTCCCACGGTCAGTACCTTTCAAGAGGAGGTGTGCCTCCACATGCCAGTTTCCACTGTGTTGCACAGCAGGAATGCACCATGGTAGCACAGGCTCAGCTGGCTCAGAATTCCACTAGTTGTCACCCAAGTGACAAGCTCCTTCTCCCCATGATGGCCAAGCTGGCAGCTCAGTCATTATTCTCACCCAGTTCCTACAATCACCGTAGCCTGTAATCAAATCCTGACCACCTGCGGCATAGTTACGGCTTTGTTCCGCTACACCACAGAGATGGCACTTATTTTTTGTTTACTTATGGAACTCATTAAAGACCAATACCTGTCATTTGTGACAAATGACAACTGTCTGGTTAAGTGATGTGGATATGTAAGATACTATGGAATACATGGGATTACACTGAAAACTAAGAGTAGTGCAGGAAAGTGGGGGCATAGACAGGCAATATACCAAGGAAAAACAATATCACCTTGATAAAGTTTCATAGGTAAATACTAGGCCATCAATATGCTGACCATTACAAGCTTAGCCAATAACCAGAGGTCAGAATGAAACCCTGTACCTTAAATCTGTGATGTAAACACCTTAACCAACAATTATTTTCACAAAGAGGGTAGTTCATTGAGAGTCAGATTCCCGGAGGAGTGGTGTGTGTGTGTGTGTGTGTGTGTGTGTGTGTGTGTGTGTGTGTGTGTGTGTGTGTGTGTGTGTGTGTGTGTGTGTGTGTGTGTGTGCACGTGTGTTAGTGTTTGCCTGCATGTGTGTGGTTGTGGTACAGGAGGTTGTATCACTTGAGAGCGCTAAATAGTCAGAGTCTCCCTGTCAGTTTTTGTAAAGTAAATAATTATTTGTTTGAGGTTGCACATTGTGTAAGTAGAGACTGACAGAGTCAAAACTAGAGCTGCAGCTCACTAGCTGCTCATATCCTTACCCTTTTTACTTTTCTGAAAGTGTTGCTGTGTAAGTCAGTGAGAAATTAATTGTACATATTCATAAACAACTATTCATGAACTCTGCCGTAGAGAAATGGAAAAACTCTGGAAATGCAACTAGGTATTATCAAGTGCAGCCACTTAAGACTTTGAATATTTGCTTCCTTCCTCTAAAAAACCTCTGACTCGTGGCAAAAATTCTTTGTAGAACTGCAGATAATGCAGGATACATTTTGGTTTTCCTAAAGTAATTAGCCATTTACAGTATACGACCAAATGTGATTCTTGAGTATGTTTCTCACATTTGATATTAGAACGGTATGCATGGAAGAAAAGTCGGCACTTAAAAACATGTAATGTATGCTTCTGTCCAAATCGCAAACTGTCATTTATTTACTAGAGTAAATAAAAACTACTTTGAAGGATAGAGTAGAGCCAGGAATGCTAAATGGTACTATACCTGTTAATATTCCTGTCAATGCAGACTTGTGAATTTCCTGTTTGCCACTAGTGTTTCTTCATTTGGACTGGTTGTATTAATTAGTGTTGCTTCCTAATATCATGTCTCTTAAGCGTGCAGTAAAAATGCATTAAAAGGCTGTGATACTGGCAGAGTATTTAAAACCAAAGTATATATAATTTCCATAGAAACTGTTAAATATCAAACATTGTCTAGACATCTTTTTCTCCCCTTAAACGTGTATAGGTAAAAAAATTATTTTATTATCATATTACGCAGCCCTGTATATTCAGAGACCACAGGCGTGTTAAATGAAGCCACATCTACTCTTACCAATGTCCTTTCTCTTTGGTGGCTTCTTCATTTGTCTGAAGTTTCTTGTGTGAATAAACTATTTGGCTTTGAGCCTTTGAGATGAACACAATGAGATAATGGGTTAACACATATATGGCCCCACCTTAGATTATCACTTCACGTATTCAGGTTCTTTGCCATCCTGAGGGCATTGTAAGTTGCATAGGGAAGGTGAACCCAAGCAAAACAGCAGAGCTGTAAAGTAGAACAACCTTTCAGAGGTTGTTGAAGCACTGCCATAAATGGTAGCGTTGAAAGCAGTAGTCTGCTGGCGGAGTGCAGTGCAGCTCTGTTAAAACATACAAAACAATTAAGATTGTTCATATACATTTGTAACAATTTCTGTGTACCAGGCGTAAGTTTCCACCTAGTGAATCTGACCTAATAAACCTAAAAACATCTTCTATTGTCCTAAAGTGTGTTATCTGGAATGTTAACCAGAACATTAGTAAAGATGCACCCTTACAGCTTGTCTAGTTGCTTTAGGTGTATACCTGTCTGATGTGACTGGCTGTTTGAGAACTCTTTCTAAACTGCTTGTATGTGATAGAGAATGCTGGAATTGAGAGATTGCTCTTCCCAGTCATAGGTCATTTTGTGATGCAGGTGATTAGTGCTAGCTTGCTTGCATCAGCCCCACAGAGTCAGACTGACTATTTTTGGAATGGCAAACCCAAAAGTAATAATACTGTATATGTAAGTAGCTATAGCTGTTTGTATCCAGATGATTGCTGTGTATTCTAGATGTGTGTACTTTTGTTCAACAGGAGCGTCTGTGAATAAATAGTGCTGTTTCTTCTCATTTGCATTGACCTTGCATTATTACATTTTTTCAGTTTGTAGGTTAGCTGGAGGAGTAAGTAGTCCCGTTCATTTTGCTTGTTTAATTTCACTAGGTGGTCACTGTTTCTGTTTTTATTTAGATATTTTTATTTTTTATTATTAGATCATTTATTGAACTGCAGTGCTTATCCAATAGGGGTAGTGCAAACTAGAAACAAGTCTTTTTTCAGTTTTATTCGTTATTCATTTTATTGTTAATTTTTAAGCAGGGTAAACAGATGCAAGTTGTAACACAAGTTGTAACCGTTTGTATATGTTATCAGAATGCAAGGGCTTCTTTCCTTGAAATGGGTGGTGCATGTTGGCCAGAGTACAGCAGAAATAAAAATTCCTTGGTGTTATAAGTGGCACATGACATGTAAGGTTAATGAAGCATTCCTATAGTGTAGCAGGAGGGAAGCTGGTTTAATGTCACAGTCGGGCACATTAACAATTGCAGTCCAGTATTGACTAACAGATGGTCTGCTGTTGAAATACCACACGTAGTCTCTTAGAAGGCTACACTGTGTGTTAGTTCAGCAATCTTTTTTTTTGTGTAGGGAGTCATTTTGTCACAGCAGCTGCTTTCCACACGGTTTGGCATAATGGTTAAGGTCTTCACCTCCTACAGGCAGGGCTTGATTCTGACCTTGGGTTATTGTCTAGGTTTATAATGGCTCTTTAGGGCTGTTAGCCTAGTATTCATCTGTAAACCTAAGAATTACAAGCTGTTCTTGCTTTAAAATAAATACCCCCCCCCCCCCACTTGAATTTCCTTTGAAGGGACTAGTATCCATGATGTTTAGGGGCTGTTGGGACCTGAGGACATGGAGCCTGAGTTTGAGACTTTTCCAACCCAGTGATTGGGAGATGGAGACTAGTTGTTGGTTTCGTAGCATGCTTTATTTGGAGGGTTAGTAATAACACAGAGCACCACACTTTTTCTTGTGCATTGTTTTCATCAATAGCATTTCCTAGCTGCAAAATTGTGCCTCTTGCATAAAACATATTGAGTCAGATGAATGTGATACTGATAAGGTGGCACATACTTTTGCACTTGTAGAGGGATTAAAGCTACAGAACTTACTTCCCATAGCTTTCCTTGTATTTTTTTTTTTTTTTTGTCTCTAAAATCAAGAAGCGTTGCTCCTTGTTGAAATGACTTCTGACATTTGTGAAGTTATGCAGTCATGTGCCTTTGCTGAGTACCTTGTTTTCCCTCATTAAGTCACGCCTTTTCAGATGACTAAATCATGGGATTCAGCTTGCTGGCCTGAACAAGTGATCTACTAAAATAGATTAAAAATGTGTCCATATTCACTTTTCACAGTGCTTCAGTGTTTTGCTCTGAAACCATATTCTGAGGTAGAAGTCTGTAGTTTGTGTGGCAGTTCATTTTTTTTAAGATTCATTTCACCTTTTCTTTCTTGTTTTTCTTCCCAGTTCATTCATCATTGCAGAATTTCTCTAGATTGTCCTCCCTTTCCTCATTCCTACTCCGTGTATGTCCATTATGTTCTTTGACTTTACATATTTTTGCATCTATAACTTATCCTGTAAACTTTGTACCATCCAGCTTTCTTTTCTGTAAATATAGCTCATTGTACTTTAGTATATTTTCTCTCATTCTCTTTTACTTTATTGATAAAATGTTGTCATCTTTATTAAATATTTAATTTTGCACATATCTTTGTTGCTGAAAATAATATCCTTAAACCTTCTACTGCAGTTACTACAGAATTTTTTTTTTTTTTTTTTTTTTTAACTCTGGTCCTGTGCTGCCTTCACCGTGGCCCTCTTTGACAAGCCGATAATTCAGTCAGATGTAATAATTCAGAGGAAATGTTTTAACAGTGACATCTCTCTTAAGCAGAAGTTGGTAATCCATTAATTGCTGGTCTTTGCTGCATGTGGGTTTCCGACTCACCCCATTCATACCTTATCGCAGACTTGACTTGACTACTTTTTGTTCAACTGGATCTGTTAACACCCAAAGCAACCAGTTCTTAATATACTGACACTCTTAACTCTTTAACTGGATCTTAACTTTAAATTAGGATTCTAGATAAGTGACTTTGCATTCAGACCTAGTTGCCCATTTTTTCTCCATTCTGTAATTGTTCTTACCGTGCTACCTGACGAGTCCATTCTTCTGAAGTTTTTTTCATTCCTAAATATGAAAACCTTCCCTTCCAGCTCAAAGACCTGCCTGCAACAGGTATTACTAGGACAAATCAGTGCTTTCTTTATTCACTTCTTTCTAGGTTAAGCCCTATGGTAAAGTACTAGAGCATAGCTTTTTAAAATTTATGTTACTGGTGCAGTTGTATTTGGGCTGAATGTGAGTGTTACCACCATAACTCTGCTTGGCATTTTGGAGTGCCCACACATTTAGTTTGCTGGTGATATGTGGAATAGAACAGTCAAGGAACTGTGCAGAACTCTTAATAGCATTAGTCTGAAATCAGGAAAAGTCAATGCCATGTTTTGTAGCTTGTTTACAGTCCTAATGCAGGGTACTCTAACAAACCTGCCAGAAGAGAGTACAATTTCGTAAGAGATAGAGTAGTTAAAGTAGCATTACTATAGCCTGATGTTAAAGTGGTATTGGTTTAGTACATAAACAAGGGAGTACCCTCCACATGGCCTTCCTTTAAGTTTTTTAGCAGTGTCGGGGCACAACAGGTAACTCTCTTACGTTTGGTGCTAAAGACCAGAAGGCTGTTTTTTTATTCCCACTCCAGGAGATTGAATTGCTGACACTGCAGAGCAGCATTAGGGGTGCTGCACTCCTGAGTGTATAGTCCTGATGAGATTTTAAGCTGAGGTCCTATCTGCTTAAGTTGCTAGCAGCTTGGGTGGATATAAAAGATCCACGACACACATCAAAAAAGAGTAGATGATGTTACCTGATGCCCTGGATAAATTTCCACTAGAAGTATAAATACCACCTCAGGTCTCTCCTGAAGAGTAGCTTTTAATGGGTCTATATTAGAACATCAAAGTTTCAAAACTAATATCGACCCCTATTCAGCGAAAGCTGAAAATATCAAACATACAGAGCAGCAAATTTTTTCCTAGGGAAAAAATTTGCTGTTCCAAAACACATACACACAACACAAGCACACCAAACAAATAGCAATCCACACACATACACCTAAAATCTTACACCTAACCCTACACTAAACTATACAAATACCACTAACTATCCATTTACCTTAACCCAAACCCTAACCCTAAGGTCCGTCACTATAGCACACTCACCTACCCCGCCCTAATCCTCACATCCACACAATCTCACGCTTACCTGACCCGCGCCCTAACCCGCCTTAACCCTTACGTCCACACAATCACACACATACTAACCCGCGCACTAACCCTAACTCGCCTAACCCGCCCTAACCCTCATGTCCACACAATCGCACACATACCTAACTCGCACCCTAACCCTAACTAACCTAACCCACACTCAATCGCACACTTACCTGAACCCGACCAGTAACTTTCCACGGTACTTGCGTATTATCGCAACCAGATTTTCGCGGTTGCGAATTTAGAATACTTCTGTACAAACGAGGCCACAAACCACTGTAAGGTGGTATTTAGGGTCTGTTTTATTTGTTGTGGACTAGCTTTCCATTACAGGGTCTGTGTGAAGGGGAAGACAAACATTTGAGGAAACCGCTTCGTGTTTTCAGAGTGCCTTACACACGCACACTTGAATTAGAATGCCTGCTGTTGTTCTGATGAACGGATTATTTTGACAGTGTGGATGGAAGCAGCCTTCAGAGAAGGCAAAGGCAGACCCTGTAATGATGGTTTTGGTCACTTTTTTTTGGGGGGGAGGGGGGAGTACTATTTGTAAAGACATCTTCAGGTCAAAATTAAAAAAAAATAAAACTGTTGCTAACAGCCACAAAGTACAGGAAGAAGAGAGCATTGTCCGGCAATAAGATGTTTTGGGAAAGTGCTCTTACTACATGTAATCATGAAGTGATTTCAGTAACCGGGAAGATGCAATGACATGCTGCCGCCAGGGAAGTGCATGCATAGACAGTTCACTATTTTTCTAATTTTTATTCATAACCCTGCATAAAAGACCCTTCCTTGTCAAAGAAAACACATTGTCTCCCATTTTTAAAATATTACCCGACACATTTCACTATCGGGAAGCAACCTTTACGATCGCAAAAATCTAGTTGCGATAATACGCAAGTACCCTTTCCACTACAGCGCTGAAAATACCGAAGCAACAGAAACGGACAACCGAATTCTTTCCCTAGGAAAAAATTTGTTTTTCTGTTGCTTCGATATTTTCAGCTTACGCTGAATAGGGGTCAATATTAGAACATTTCAAGTTTTGAAACTTCGATGTTCTAATGTAGACTCCTTTTAACTTGGTGGTGCTAACCAGGTCAGCAAAGGATAAGTAAATAAATAAACAAGCTTAGGCTTTAGTTTATATATATATATGTGAGAAAGCTGAAGTTCCTGGGCAGATGATTAGAGGTTTCAGCCAAAAAGCTCCCATCACAAACGCAGAAATGTTTATATACCTTGCTTTTTCAAGGCATCAGGAAAGATATGTATATTACTCTTGAAAAATAAAAATGTCAGTACAGTGGCACCAAAAAGCCCAAAAATACATATTTCTTTAGTAATCCAGGCAAGCTAAACTGGCCAGACTGCAGTAGATTTGGACAGATTTGTTGGTAGTGTATTCCTCATCAACTTGAGCTCTGAAAAGTTGACTTACAAAAGCAGATATCGCTCAAAAGAGAGATGGTACCAAATAAAAATGCTTACATAGACATAGTAATCCAACACCAGAAAGCAGAACCCAGTTGGCAGTAAATATGTGGGAAGTAACTGTCCTTGTTGCTGTGCCCACTTCAGAGGTCAGCTTTGGAGGTTTTGCCACTCCCCATTCCCCCCGTCCTTCCATCAATGTACAGTTGTATGTCATTATTTAGGCATATGATTCTCATGTTCAACATATGTGCCACCGAAAAAGAGGTACTTCTGCTTAGTTGGCTAATATGGATATCAGATTTAAGAAAAAAGTTACATGATCAAGGGGGTGAAGATACCATGTTGTTACTCTTCTTATTTTACAGCCTGAGTTTCAGTTATTTGTTCATTTGTTACAGCATTGCTTGCTTTTGTTCTTCAATGGTGGGGGAGGCGGAACCTTAGACTCTTATTCTCAACTTGCCACGCATTGTGAAGTTAGCACTTGGGTCAAAACAAACTTAATATTAAAAAATGTTAGTTTTATCTTCATGAAGTTACCCAGAACTGAGTAATACCTACCATCTAGTTACCCAGAACTGAGTAATACCTACCATCTAGTTGTAGGAAAGGGCAGTATGTTTGTACTAGACATTAATCCAATTAAAACAGTGATTACACTGTATCCGAAACCATGACTAGTGAAATTGTGTTTCAAAGGAGATGCATTTTATTCCATAGGAAATTTTTAACACTTAAATGACTGTGTTTTAATGTGTCACCCTACTGTGTAATTCCTAAAGGAGAAGTTTGGGATCAGCCCCCCCCCCCCCAAAAAAAAAAAGAAAAGAAAAAGAATCCTTTGCATATTTTGGGAATTTGTGCAGGATTGGTTACATTTGTAATGGATCATCATTTTCCTTTGCAAGCTTCTCAAAAACTGTAACAAGCTTGAGCAGAAACATGGGCTATAGACATTTTTAATTAAAGCACTGGATGGCACATTTCATTCATACCACTCATGTACTGAAGTTATTAGTTTTATGGTTTGTTCAAGAATTTTTGCCCTGAGAATGTTGAGAAGGGCTGAATATTTTGTGAGACAGAGAGCAGACATGTTCCTTACTTAAGCATGACTCTCAACTGCCCAGAGTTTCGCAGAATGTCCAGATTTTTGCCTCTTGTTTTTGGTCTGTTCTTAATAAAATTTGAAGTTTTCTGGCAAATCACTGGGGATTGAAGTCACTAAATATACATTTGAGTTTCAGACTTCATATCCCTCAGAAAATGTTTGTTAATGCAAATCCTGTTAATATAGCAACTTTCTGAGTTTAGAAGAGCAATATTTAAAATCTGTCCTGGTTTTTGGGTCTTTGTCCCCCATTGTTTTTGGCTTTGTCCAATTTTCTTGTGGTAAGAGGTTGAGAGGTATGTACTTGGTAATGTAGTTTGACACGCACAGAAATGCAGGATAATTTAGAGGATTACGTATTTCTTGTGCATCTCCAACTACAAAACAGAATGTATTTTATTATATTCTTTCCTTCTCAGGAAATGAGATAATAATAACTCTGCCATGAAACCAGCATGCATCACAAATTTTAACCCCCCCCCCCCCTCACACACACACACACACACACACACTGTTGGACACTCAGATTGCCATCACAGTGTAACACAATTCAGAATAAGAAAGAATTTGCTATAGTTCCCATCCATCTTGCATTTGTTCTAAAATTAAAGTGTGATAGAATTTGATCTCGCATACTAATTGATCCGTTTATTTTATTGCAGGATACATTACCTTTAATGGCATTATTTACCTGTACTGTCTGTGTTGTTCCTTGTACATGTTGTAATGCCTGGTGCTTTACTGTGAATGACTGTACTATGCTAATTAACTGGTGTACTGAAAATAAAATGTATAGCTTTTATTTGAGTTTCTGGTTCTAAATAGGTCAACCCTGTACTACAGAACACCAAAACTATGAGAAAATTGCAGATCTGTAAATAAAGCAATATGTTTTACTGATTATTGAGAGTAAAATTAGGTCAGGGTTGAAAATCCTAGTTCACTCACCTGCTGAAATGAAATAAATAAAAGTGTAAGAACATACAGTTTTTTACAGGCCTCGAGTCTTCTGTTATGTATTTTTTTTTATGTTTTTACATCAAGAAACAGATGCTAAAATCCTTTACTATTGGTTTATATCTTAAATTACACGTCTTCACTGGTGACAGAACTTTGGTTTCTAAGCTGCTTTGCTCCCTACACTAGTGCTTGCAGAACGTATTTTGACTTGCTTACAGAATCTTTGTAGGCAAGTGTGCAGGTGACATAGAAACTGCTGAAGATACTTATGAATTCTATTAAATATGCTGATTGAAAGCCAAAATTGCTAGTGTAAAGGCTTGGCGATAAAATATTCAGCCTTATAAGGTTGGTGCCAAGTCACCCACACAGAAAGAGGAGCAGTCACACTTTGCTGTTGGGGGGGTCAGGCTGCCACAGTGATCCTTTAGCAGTGTTGTCTTGCTATGCTGTCTGCATCCACACTTGAAGGATTTGGGGAGCATACTGTATATGAATGGCATGCATCCATTAGCTCTGAATTCGCAGGACTTTATTTTGAGCTGTATCAAAGTTAACACTAAATAAGATTGTGTTTGTTGTATCAGTAAACGCTTATGCTAAAGTGCAAATAGTGAGTTATGTGAGAAAAAGTATATTTTTGTATGTATGAGTGGAGTGCCTGCACCCTTTTTAAGACAGACGTGGAGTAGGGCAGAAACCTATTAGTTTGGTGTCACCGAGTTGTGCAGTGGAAAGAGATCATGGGGTAAGCTTCATTAATTGTATGTTCAGGGTTGGGGAGGGCATAGTTCTCAACCTTCCATCTTCTAAATGTGGAACAGATGGGCAGAATGTGGAACACTTCCTGACAGCTTACTAACAACTTTGACTAGGAAGTTCATAGAATTGTTAAAATGTGACATTTTTACTTATAGAATAATAAAGTGATATGATACAGTTTAATTTACCATGGATATCAGTTTAAAAAAAGTGCTAACTCTGAATGTGTGGCAAACCCTTTCAATGTGGAACTTTGAGGAACATGAACTTTTTAAGACCCCAAATAAAGAACACACCGAACAGTGGGCACAAGGTAGAGAACCAGTCTTGGGGTAGATACAGGTCTATTGCAGGAAACACACATACATGCGTACCCAGTGTGCGTGCATTCCTCCCAGCAAGTTTACAAGTTCATGGCTTTGAAATGGGAGAATAAAAACAAAGCCCTCAGCAAGTCCCCTCGTTACACAGAGAAGACAGGCAGACTGCACAATAGGTACCCCAGCCTGGAACCAAATTGGAACATCAAAGGCAGTGAAGCAGCTATACTAACCAGTGTACCACCAACTTGTCAAGAGCAAGTAAACCTCTCTTTTATTCCTTTGTCTTGAAAGTAAGAAGGAGTCCTACAAGATGAAATGTGTAATGGTTGTTACATATGTCTCATTAAACTGCAGTCTAGACCAATGTAAAATGTAGAAAACTGGCTGCTGCATATGACATTTCACTTCTACTTGAGAAAAATATAGGGAGATGTGAACTTATGGGGAATAACTTGCTTTTGATGCTGTGAACTATGAAATTAACCCTAAGTGGTACATTAGATTCTTGGAAAGGGCAGTTTATATCTGCAGCTGTACAAGCAGACACTGATCTTTTGGATATGTTTAAATGGTTTAAAGTTTGCATTTCTGGCCATTTTCTACTTAAAAGCTGTTCTCTACCTCTGCTTTTTGTACCTAGACAAAAAAAAGCATCCAGAAATATATGACCTACAAAACACATTTCCATTCAGTATTATTCCCTTTACTTATCTGTACATTAGATTTCCAGAATTGTGAAGTGTTGCTCTTTAGTGTTAGAGAGGGAAATTGTGAAAGTTTACACATTGTAATTTGATACTGAAAATCCAAAACATTGTCCTTTTTAGTTATTTTTTTAATAATTAAAGTATAACATAATGTGTGTTTGTCATTTAAGAAGTGTTTGTTCCTTTGCATAATTTATTCTCTAAGGTAACATATTTGAACTGCAGCCATATCTGGCTAGATCATATTAAAACGATTAGTAGCTAAAGTAACCTTCATTCACTGCATATGCAGATATCGCTGACCCCAGCTGTTGGCATTTTTTTTTCTTGTCCTTGTCTCTTTGATTTGAAAACCTATTCCTATTTTACAATATATTTTGGCTGTCTTGTATTGTGCCAGCATGTATGACTCACTATAGTTATTCTGTTCTTGTTGATAGTTTCTTGGTGTTAATTGCTTTAATTTTCTGTCCAACTGCATCAAAGGCTTAATCACTGCAAAGGCAGCATCTCCTTTAATTTCAGACAAAATAGTCCATATTTCTATGATTTATGATTCACTATTTATTGGGGGTGCAGAGGGAGTGCTTTCTGCATAAACATGGCATCAAGAAAGTGATTTCTTGTCCCCAACAACGGTTCTCTCATATTGGGGAACCGTAACCTAGATGTCATAATAGAATGTGGTAATGGAGTGAAAGTACATTAGAAGGAACATTAAACTGCACGCTTGATCGGTAGAATACTTGGTTAATAAAATCTTTAAGTTCAGATTTCTTCTTAAAGCACACACGGAAGAAACTCTGCTCAGCACTAACGCACAGATTCCAAGAATGCAAAGGCTACAAAAAGAGCAAAGCTTACTTTTTTGCAAGGCTTAGACCTTTTATGTCTGGTAACTTCCAGTTTTAATATGTCCTTTGGTTATTTGCATGGCTGTACTTGATAGTCCCCCCCATCTGAGTCTGTGTGGAGTGATAGTGGTGGTGTCATTCTATTCACGGGTTCTCAAAGTGATACACCCGCTGCTAGTATTTCACATAGATGTGTAAAGGGAAATGACATGCTCTCACTGTCCAGGTTTGTCTAGATTTACTATTGTAAGTCTGTAAGACTTTAATCTGCTCGCTTTGTTTGCTGTGTGTCTGTTAGCCCTCTGTGTTTGAGTAAATGATGTGACTGTTAGCCCTCGGTGTTTGAGTAAATGATGCGACACCTTTGCTGTTCCTTAGTTGCATTTAGGAAACCAAAGTTTCTTCACCAGTATACATCAGGAGTTGTGTGGGGACTGTGCATGTCACAGGACTATTGTCTCCTGGAGTGCACCCAGTGTTTCCATCATTCTTTTCCTTCTGTTTGATAGCCATGTATACAGAATGATCACGAGTACCTGAGTAGGTGCATCAGGAAGAACGTGTCATGTACATACTTTACAGGTGATGGTTTGTATGGTGATAAGGTAGGATGTCTGTCTTGTTTTATAAAGTAATATCTTGCCATGCTGCTGTCCACGTGCCTTACCTTTTAGAAAACACTTGTGAAGAAACGTCTTGGGGGGAGCTCTTTCTGAAAGTTCATAGATGTACATCTTAAGCCTGAGACTTTTCAGGGGATATTTTGGCATAATGGTTAAGGTCTTCACCTCACAGATACAAAGTACAGGGCTTGATTCTGACTAGTGGTTATTGGTTAGGCTTTTAATAGTCTGCAGTCTGATAGGCCAGTATTTTCATGTGAGCCTATGACATAGTGACCATCTCACTTTTACACTTTCAGCAGCTGAGCAAAATTGTGGAACCCAGTTGATCCTCGGGGATTGTTACAGCTGTTTTAACCAGTAGCTGAGACTTCCTCATGTCAGATGTATGTATATACTACTGCAGGCCATCTCCCATAAATACCCTTCCTCCATCCCAATGTGTGATATGGAACTTTTTCTAGTTGTGCAGGTGCTGCATTCAATATCAAGGCAGAAAACTTGGAGTTGCTCATAATAGACAGCCAAGGAGTCTGACATCTTACTTGATTCTAAATGGTAGCAGAGCTGTGAATGAAGACTGTGCTCTGTTGTATTAGAAATTAACTTTGTAGACACACATTTCTATTACCAGTGGCTCCAGTAGTTACTGGAGCCCATCTGACGTGTTTGACCATGGTTGCCACTTGATTGTAGAGACTGAGTTAAACCAAGCAGGAAATTCCCATCAGGCTTGAGCTTGCTGTAACTTGCCCATTTTTGACTGAGGCAGCAAACTAAACTTTATTACCATCTAGAGGGTCGTAAAGGTTTTGTCTCTAATAAGGCCTCTGATTGAAGATATCAAATATCAAATATAGAGTTGCACTCCATGGTGTACGTACATAGCAACCTTTTAATTTCGACAATGTGGCCAGCTAACATACATGTGTTTCCTTTCCACCCTGATTTACTCATATTTTTCCAAACC